>NW_020838006.1:5303900-5411251 GCF_003676395.1 Aethalodelphis obliquidens
CTACTCCTCGGGCCCCAAAAGAAAGTGCACCCCAGGTAAGTGGAGAGATGCCTTGCAGGAGTGGAAGGAAAACGCTAACACACGTTCCTGTGTTGCAGGAAAGTGCTGAACTCAAGAAATGCTATTGCTGTCGCCAGCCAAACCTTCAAGTGCAAGGATGCCTCCCTCCCAGACTCCAAATCTCCATCTCTCTCTTGTTTTTATCTTTTGAAAGTACCAAAGTGGTGAGTCCTAACTCAGAGGCCGAGGAAGACTTAGCCAGGGGTTTCCAGGAGGGGAGCAGAAGCTGAGATGCTCCCTGCAAAGGCAAAGCTGAGGCCTCTGGGGATGGGGTGGGGGGCAGCTGCAGGGGTACCAGGGCTGCACCCCAATCCCTGCAGCTGTGCCCGCCAAAGGGTTTGCTGGAAATAAATCTTCTATGGGCTTGTCTCAGATCTGAAACAGCCAGGGCCCAGGAGCCCCACCCGATCTGAGAGCACTGCCTTGGCCAAAGATGAGAGAGCAGAAGGGGTCTGAGGAAGAACAAGGGCTGCCGGTGTCTACACGTGAACCTGGGATTCACTTCCCAGGTTCCTACTGCTCTGTGTCGTGTCTTGTCTGATGTGCTCAGACCCTACTAGGTGGAGAAGACAGGTAGATGAAGACATGGACGTACAGTCAGTGTGTGTTAGAACCAGAGAAAGAACCTACCCAATCCTAATGAAAAAGTGTGGGGTGGGGAGCTTAATTATTCATTTTTATTTATCACAAAGCAGTGCAGTTGGAGTGAAATCACAAGTATAACAATAGTAACTGGAGGCAAAATACGTTAAAGTGAGATCAGATGTGCTATTATTCCCTCGAGAAGGTGATCTCTCCGGGAAGTCAGAAAGGAGGGCCGAGATAACTTTCCATTTCAAAAAACAGGGCTGAGATCCTAAGTGATCAAACTGAACATTGAACCAAAGGCAAATGGGCATGGGCATCCTGAAATGGTGCCCTGAGAAGAACACATCACCGCTGTCACATTTGCGCCAAAAATGTTTCACTGAATCTAACCAGTGAGGGGCCGTATACAAAACTGGGCTGACCTCTTCAGACATGTCCATGTCATGAGAGAAAGAAAAAAAGACTCAGGAACCGTTTCAGATGAAAGAAGACAATGTGTGATCATGAACTGGAAACTGGACTGAAAGAAGACAATGTGTGATCATGAACTGGAAACTGGACTGAAAAAAAGTTAAGCTATAAAGGACACCATTGTAATGACCAGGGCTACCTGACTTTGGAATGTGTATTAGATAATAAGATTGTATCAATGCTCAATTTCTTTCTTTTTTTAAAAATAAATTTATTTATTTAAAAATTTTGGCTGCGTTGGGTCTTCGTTGCTGCACGGGCTTTCTCTAGTTGTGGTGAGCTGGGGCTACTCTCTGTTGCAGTGCGCGGACTTCTCGTTGCGGTGGCTTCTCGTTGCGGAGCACAGGCTCTAGACACACGGGCTCAGTAGTTGTGGCTCACGGGCTTAGTTGCTCCGTGGCACGTGGGATCTTCCCGGACCAGGGCTAGAACCCGTGTCCCCTGCATTGGCAGGCGGATTCTTAACCGCTGTGCCACCAGGGAAGTCCCAATGCTAAATTTCTTAAGGGTGATCATTATTTATGGTCGTGTAGGATAATGTCCTTTTTAAAAATATATGCTGTAATATTTAAAGGTGAAGTGTCATGATGTTGACAACTACCTCAAACTGCTGAAAAAAAAAAGCAGTTGACTGCGTATACACACAGAGAAAGATAAAGCAAGTGAAGTAACTGTTAACACTTGGTGAATCCAGGTGAAAGCTCTACGGGTGTTGTACTATTCTGGCAAGTTTTCCAAAATAAAAAGTTGGGGAAAACTTTTACAATAAAGATGGGGCTGTGGCCTGGAGATTAAACACACACACAGACACACACACACACACGATGTACTACTGTTCTTGTTCTCTTCAAAAGCAGGAAAAAGAATCTCTAATAACCTAATCTATTAAGAACACAGTCCTTCTACCTTTGAGCTAAGGACAAATAATTGTCTTTTTTGAGTAATAAAATAGTGGTTTTCCTCTGATACCTCATACGAAAGATTAATTATGTCCTAAATATACTCAATTTATAGCTTGTACAGAATTATGCTGAAGCAGGTTGAGCTACGACCTATCTGATAATAAGAAATGGGGGGAAAACACAGGAAAGATCAGCTCACCACGTAGTACTTAGAACTAAAGAGAGCGTGGAGATCCATGGTTAATTTATGTGGGGTCTGATTTATCTACTTACCGTTTTGGTCTCCGTGTTCAGAACAGGCAGTGCAGAAAGCACATTTTTGCAAGTAGAAAAAAGGTGAAGCATTACCTTTGAAGGCCTACCTGTTTCACCTGGATAAATGTCAAGGGATAAACGCTTTTTACGGGTCCAGAGGGACACAGAATGTCGAGAGCTTCCTCCACTGTCTTTAACTGAAAAGAAACAAAAGCGGCATTCACTCACTGTCACCCCTCCCTGGTAATCACAGTAGAGAATAACGTCATCGACCAACCCCTAAATAAATTGAAATGGTTCAAATTCTACTTAGTGCTGTCCCCCAGTCACCTTCAATCAATTCCATCTATTCCTTAACTCTGGATGAAAATTAACAGATGATAAACTTAAAAACAGTTTCAAACATACCTATCTGCAAACACAACCTCCTGTATATGAAAGGCCCTTAAAATGCATGAAAACCAAAACTCCGTAAAGCCTTCCCACCACTCCCAATGAAGTAGCTCCGACTGTGCCCTCCTCTGAATTGGTCTGCAGCATGTTTCCCACGCCTGTATCACTTTCCAGTTGTTTTTACCACTGCTGTCCTTGCTGACCGTCAGCTCCTTAAGGGCAGGGTCTGTACTGAGCTTACCTCCAATGCCAGCACAAGGTAGACACTCAATTCATACTTATGATTGTGTATTCTTGCAGCTCATGGTGTTTATTCTGATGCAATAACAACAATGATAATGGCTATAAGCTCTGGCTGCCTCACCAAACTCCAGGGGAGAGACATCACTTTACCCGCATACCTCACTGAATCCTCACAACACCGGGAAAAGCAGGCATTATGGTCCCTTTTTAGTAAAGAAGAAATGGGGCTCAGAGCAGCTCACTTGAATCAAGGCGCAGACAGGATTTGCAGTTAGGTTTGGCTCCAAACCCAGGGCTTTCCCTAATACGATACTGGTCAGGAATTTTTTTTTTTTTTTGCGGTACGCAGGCCTCTCACTGTTGTGGCCTCTCCCGTTGCGGAGCACAGGCTCTTGACGTGCAGGCTCAGCGGCCGTGGCTCAAGGACCCAGCCGCTCCGCAGCATGTGGGATCTTCCCAGACCGGGGCACGAACCCACGTCCCCTGCATCGACAGGCGGACTCTCAACCACTGCGCCACCAGGGAAGGCCTCGTCAGGAATCCATCAATTCAGCTGAGTGGGTGCTCTCCCACTTGGACAACTAAAGGAACTCAACTCATGGTGAAAGCTTTTATCCTATATAACTATGTTCTACTTAAACTTCATTTAGTTATATGCCGATTTGCTATCTTCAATTGTATATATTTAGTTTCTGGTCTCACAATTTTCCTTCCTGGTAAATAAAATGTGCTCTGGTACTAAGGTAGCTATGTTTTAGCAATGTTGTTGTTTGAAACATTTGCAGTTATTTTCTGTTGCATAAAAATAAAATTTTCACAGCTCTGTAAAGACATAAACTGGGACTTCCCTGGTGGCACAGTGGTTAAGAATCACCTGCCACGGGCTTCCCTGGTGGCGCAGTGGTTGAGAGTCCACCTGCCGATGCAGGGGACACGGGTTCGTGCCCCGGTCTGGGAAGATCCCACGTGCTGCAGAGCGGTTAGGCCCGTGAGCCATGGCCGCTGAGCCTGCGCGTCCGGAGCCTGTGCTCTGCAACGGGAGAGGCCACAACAGTGAGAGGCCCGCGTACCTCAAAAAAAAAAAAAAGAATCGCCTGCTAATGCAGGGGACACAGGTCTGATCCCTGGTCTGGGAAGATCCCACATGCCGCAGAGCAACTAAGCCCATGCGCCACAACTACTGAAGCCCATGCACCCTAGAGCCCGTGCTCCGCAACAAGAGAAGCCACCACAATGAGAAGGTCATGCTCCGCAACGAAGAGTAGCCCCTGCTCGCCACAACTAGAGAAAGCTCACGCGCATCAATGAAGACCCAGCACAGCCAAAAATTAAAAAATTTTTTAAAAAGACTCAAACCAACCCTTTCCTTAAGTAGTAGTAGCAGTGAAGAAGTAGAAGATACTCCCTTTACAAGTGTGATTAAAGTTTGGTTAATCCAAAGCAAGATTCCTATCAGGCAGAGAGACCACATTCTTTGTAGATCGTAACACACCTATCCGACACTAGGTGGAAAATGTTACAAGAGCTCAACCAACCCATGATACATCAAAGGGCTTCATGAATGGAAAAATTATACAATCATGTTTGGTATTTTGCTTAAAAATAAAAACTTATGATGCTATTTTAGAATTATCAAGATTCTTAAGAAATATGTAACTTTTTTTTCCTTGTGAGTTAACCCATGTAGGAGTTAGGGATTATCAGAGGGGAAAACCTGAAGACACAGATGGTCAAAACAAATTGATTTGGGCTACGTCACTCCTATCAAATGAAACCTCGCTTCTTTGTCTCTTTCCCTAGAATAAAATGGTCTTCACTCATATTTATGATTCATTTCTAGCTTTCCCCCCTGATGTCCCAATTACCATATAAGCCACAAGCCACGAGGACATAATTTTGAGATGGAGGGGAGTGTATAATTGAGGGTTAATGCCTGTGCCTTTTGAGAACCCCCTTTGAGAAAGGTGAATTATAGAAAAGAACATCACCAGCCATAACAATAAGGTGCACGTTATTCCCACAAGGGCTCCTAGTACTGCTTTTGACATGGATAATGGAACCAAAATGATCTAAGAATGCCCGCTCGTGCCCCATGTGCTCACCCTGTCAACATGCACACAGAGTCTCTCACCTCCCGTGTCCCTGTTTTCCCAGAAACATCATCCACCCCATCAGTCTCACAGAAAACAAGTTCACAGAAAAATAACGAACCGATTCCCCAGCATAACACTTTCACTCACGATTGCTGAATTCCACTTCCTCACTCTCAATGTTTCTGTCATTTTGTTTTTCCTTACCTTTTTCAGACCAACTTTTCCATATGCAAACTTCGGTGTGGATGGAGGGATAGGGCCTTCCGGTACTTTTTCAAACTATAAACCAGAGTGGAAAAAGACAGAAAAGAGAAACAGCTGTTAAACTCTCAGAAACATATCTATACAATTCATGTTTCAAAAGGAGGGTCAAAGAGTCAAACAACAGTGCCAGTGATTTTTGGAAAGGCAAAGGAACCAAAAACTCTCCCCAAAACAGAATCTAAGTGTATATCTTTGTCTGTTCTTTAAGCTCCAGGAATCATTCAAATAATTATAGAACAAAAGACTTCAAACCGAAAGCAAAAACAAGTAGAGAGAATAAAGGTGACAGCAGAAGATTGAAGTGGAGGAGAAAAGGAAAAAGGTACATGGTAAAACGGACTCTGAAGGGAGGGAGTTTACAGTAGGAAAAGATGGTATTTGCAGATTAAATCTCATTGGTAGATTAAAGTTTTGTGCCAATGTTAAATTTGCTGTGGTTATATAAGAGCATATTCCTGCCTATTCTTACAAAATACACACTCAAGTATTTAGGTGTAAAGGGTCCTGATGTCTGCAACCCTCCAGAGGTTTAGGGAACACACGAGCTTGGCGAGGGGCAAATGAAGACGCAAATAGAGTGAAATGTTGACAGGGGTGAATCTGGGTGTGGAATATACAAGTGTTCTTTGTAATATTCTTAGTCTTGAAACTTTTCTGTAAGCTTGAAATTATTTTTCAATAAAAAATTTAGAAAATAAAAATATTTTATTTTCTAAATAAAATATTAAATATGTACACACACAGAGTCACACACACAATTTATATTAACATCAGAAGGTATGGGTGTAATTCCCAGGTCTTAAAAACGTCTATGTCCATCTGGAATCTCCAAGTAGGTTGTATTATGATCTGTCAGGATCCTTACAGTTCTTTCTTTCCTCCTTTCTCCCTTCCTTCCTTCCTTCCTTCTTCTCTCTTGCTCTCTCTGCTTCCCTTTTTAAAAGTAATAAAAAAGAAGAGGATAAAACACTGCTATAGTAAAAAGCGATAGTCTCCTGACTCACTATTCTCTTAGTTCTGTTCTTCAGAGGAAACCATTTTAAAATCATTTAATTCTTCCAATTTTTTGCTTCTTTTAGTCTCTAAATAATATACTCATCTGCTATTTCTTGTTCAATCAATTTAAAGCATGATTATTGATTTCTTTAATACATGGGATTTAGCTCAGCTGTACTCTTCTGGGTATCTCCCTTTCTTACCAATGTGGTTATACCATTTTCACTTTCTCTACTGGTTAAATTTGTAGCTTTAAATAATATCATATACTTATATCTCAGTTCTAACCAACTAAGACATTCCTTGTGTCCACACATTTAAAGATAAGGCTATTTGCACGCTTTGCTGAGCTCTCCTCTCCACTCCCACCTCCAAACCATCAACTTTACTTTTTTTTTTTTTTTTTTTTTTAATTTATTTATTTATTTATTTTTAGCCACGTTGGGTCTTCATTGCTGCGCACAGGCTTCCTCTAGTTGCGGCGAGCGGGGGCTACTCTTCGTTGCGGTGCACGGGCTTCTCATTGTGGTGGCTTCTCTTGTTGCGGAGCACAGGCTCTAGGTGCGTGGGCTTCAGTAGTTGTGGCTCATGTCCTCTAGAGCGCAGGCTCAGTAGTTGTGGCGCACGGGCTTAGTTGCTCTGCGGCATGTGGGATCCTCCCGGACCAGGGCTCGAACCCGTGTCCCCTGCCTTGGCAGGCGGATTCTTAACCACTGCGCCACCAGGGAAGTCCCCAACTTTACTTTTTACATTGTCAAGGTTAAAGGTCTAGTCTATAGCCATAAGTCCTCCCTTCAAGTGTACATTGACTCTAAATTAAAAATCAGGGCTTCCCTGGCGGTGCAGTGTTAAGAATCCGCCTGCCAATGCAGGGGACACGGGTTCAAGCCCTGGTCCAGGAAGATCCCACATGCCGCGGAGCAACTAAGCCCATGTGCCACAACTACTGAGCCTGTGCTCTAGAGCCCGCGAGCCACAACTACTGAGCCCATGGGCCACAACTACTGAAGCCCTCGCACCTAGAGCCTGTGCTCTGAAACAAGAGAAGCCACCTTAATGAGAGGCCTGTGCACCACAACAAAGAGTAGCCCCCACTCGCTGCAACTAAAAATAAAGCCTGCATGTAGCAACGAAGACCCAACACAGCCAAAAAAAAAAAAAAATCACCAATGCTCACATTATTACAATTATATAAATATTGCTCTCTGCACAGCTAAGTGGCGGATATGTACTGGGATGGCATGTTCTCTCTCCTTGTAGATGATTTTTTTGTCTTCTTTTCCCTGGGGTTTCTAATTGCTTTCTTTTTTCTTGTCTGCCGTTAGGTTAACACCTCTTTAGGTTGTTCCAAATTTCCAGAGATGGTATCAAGTTTCTCCCACCACTCTTTTCCCCCCCTAGAAAACTTCCTACTGGAACCCTCAGTCTTCCTGCTCCAAGGCTTGACAGTCAAGGATTTTTTTAAAACTTTTATATTTTATTTATTTATTTATTGTCCCGCCGCATGGCTTGTGGTATCTTGATTCCCTGACCAGGGATTGAACCTGGGCCCACAGCAGTGAAAGCGCCGAGTCCTAACCACTGGACCACCAGCAAATTCCCTGAGAGTCCAGGATTCACCTTCATTATTCTTCTGGCTTTTCCCTCCTGTTTCTAGACTCTCATGACTTCCTCATTTCACTAGAGAAATCTCAAGTAACTTCCTAAGGACTGGTACATGGGAGGTAAACTTCCTGAATCTTTGCAATGTCTGAATATGTCACATTTAATTAATAATTTGGATGAGTATAGAATTCTATATTGAAAATCATTTTCCCTTAGAATGACAAGGGTACTGTTCTGTGTCCTCACCTGCTGTGGCTCATGCCAGGCTCATTCCTGAGAAAGGTGACCAGCTTTTTCTCTCTAGAAGCTTGTAGGCTGTTTATCCTCGATGTCTTAAATTTTTATAAGGATGTGTCTGGATACATATATTTTTTACATTCATTATGCTAGGCAACTCAGATATCCTTTTCTGTTTTGGAAAAAAATTCTGTACTGTTTCTTTGATGTTTTCTTTTTCTCCATTTTTTTCCCCTTCCTTGTAAGTAACCTGCACATCCTAGATTCTTCCTCTGTATGTCTCATATATTCTCTCTTGTTTCCATCTCTGTCTTCTGGTTCTAATTTCTAGGATATCATTTTTAATTTCCAATAACTTTTTCTTGGTCTCCTTTATCCAAGTATCCTGTTCTTATTTTATGGATGCAATATCTTCTCAAATCTCTCTAAAGGATATAAATTTGAGAAAGTTTGCTTTGTTTTGTTTAAGATCTCTCCTGTCTCCTGAATTCTCTGTTGCCTTTAGGGTTATTTTTCTGTTTATTTCATCTTGGTCTTTCTCTTTCCCTTTGCAGGTTTTACGGATGTGCTCAAACGTCTGGCCATCATCCTTCGTTGTCTATTCATATTTAACGGTAATGCAGATGAATGCGCTAGCATTTGCACACTCAGCTTCTCTCTGCCAGTCTTGCTCTGGGTACAGGAGCCAGGCTTGTGCAGTTGGGAGCTTTGTTTTAGGGTGACTTGGCAGGGAGTCAGACATAATATATGGGGTCTTTGCTCTGGGGCTGTTTTTTTTTCAAAAAAAAAAATCCTCTGATTTTCTAACTGATAGAAAGATGCTTCCCTGATGGATAGTCTATTTCAAAGTGGGGTGAAGAAATGAAGGACATGACAGGAACTATGTAGAGTTTCATCAGCCGTCCCATTTTCAGCTTTCATTTTCATCCTTTTCATTTCCACCCTTTCATTTCCATGCCTGCATTTCCAGGGCCCTGGCTCTCCAGGGTTCTTTAGGGCCGATCTCTCCCTGTTCCCTGTTCCTATAACCAACTCCCTTTCCATCATCACTGGGAACCTAGATTTTCTCATCCTACTTCTTCAGTCACCATTGCTCCACCTATTTTTGTTTCCCAGAAATCCGCTGAAATCTCTCATGCATGGACAGCTCCCCTCTTGTTGGCTTCATCAGAAAAAAAAAAAAAAATCCTTTTTTATCATTTTGGAAGGGAGAAGAGACAAATATGTAGACAGACAGCCATCTTGAACTGGGAACCCTTTGTAGTTCTCATATTCTATGAGTCTATATTTCTGTGAAAAATTTTTTGAAAGATCATATTAAAAATGATCTCATGACTCATAGTAACACGAATGTGAGGCCAGAGTTACTGCTAATCTTAGAGTAAGATGTAAGATCTCTCTTCCCAGCTTTCCCTGAAGTCTAGACCATATTCTTTCTTCTTTGTAAGCTGACCCACTCCATTCCCCCCCACCCCCATTCTGGTCAGTAAAATAAGTAAACACAAATCCACAGAGGAGACCTGACAGCTGTACAATTCGTTTTCTGAGGTCCCCTATTCACTGCACATGGGAGTGACCATGGCACATCTAACTCCTGAGCCAGGACTGCAGTCCCTCTACCACATTGGAAGAAAGAGTCACCGCACAGACACCTTTATTCAACCTACACTCAGCCAGTTCTCTCATCTTATTTACTACTCACAAAGACCTTCATAGCTAGTTATTATATTTCCTTTTTAGAGCTGAGACTGAGGAACTTGCTCAAGATTTTAAAGAGGGCAAGGGAGGGAGCTGGGACTTTGACTCCAAGTCTAGTGTTGTTTCTACAGCTCCATCTTGACTCCTTTTTTGCTGAACAATAATAGAGTAGAAAGTGTCTTACCCCATAATTCCAAAACCAAAAAATCCCACAAAACCTTCTCTCTTCTAGTTTTCCTCCTACACCCCCTCCCCACTTAAGCACACATAAAGATAGGACGTAATTTTGTAATTTGCTACTGCCACTTACCAAAAGCACTTTTTTTTTTTTTTTTGGCGGTATGCGGGCCTCTCGCTGTTGTGGCCTCTCCCGTTGCGGAGCACAGGCTCCGGACGCGCAGGCTCAGCGGCCATGGCTCACGGGCCTAGCCGCCCCGCGGCACGTGGGATCTTCCCGGACCGGGACATGAACCCGTGTCCCCTGCATCGGCAGGAGGACTCTCTACCACAGCGCCACCAGGGAAGCCCCCAAAGCACTTTTGACATGACCAAATAGTAACAATAATTTTATTTACTTGCATATTACAGTCAAACGAATATGACAGAATTTACCTATGGTTATGTATGGTTTACATAACCATAACCTTTCAATATTAGGAGTTGAATTATTTCCAATTTTTGATGTTATAAATAATATTGCAATGAACAACTTCATGTCTATAGCATTTTCCATGGTCAGAATGTTTTTTAATAAAGTTCCAAGTGAGGGGTCATTAGGTCAAATGATATAAGCATTTTATATGATTCTTTTTTTTTTTTTTTGCGGTACGCGGGCCTCTCATTGTTGTGGCCTCTCCCGTTGCGGAGCACAGGCTCCGGACACGCAGGCTCAGAGGCCATGGCTCACGGGCCCAGCCGCTCCGCGGCATGTGGGATCCTCCTAGACCGGGGCACGAACCCGTGTCCCTTGCATTGGCAGGCGGACCCCCAACCACTGCGCCACCAGGGAAAGCCCTATATGATTCTTAATATATTGTATGCCAAAGCTTTCACCAAATGTCTATACTTGTTTATGTCTTTTGCCCAATTATCTAATTGGATCTTGAATTTTTAATCAGTGGTATGAGCTCATTATATTCTCATTATTAAGCCTCCATGTGACTATTCCACTTGCCACAATCTTCTGTCTTTAAAAAAAAAATTATAGTGAATTTTCATTGATTATCATACAGCAAAATTCTAATCTTCTGTCCAACTAATTAATATGTCAGAAAAGAAATAGACAAATATGCCAAAATATTATACTTCTGAACCTTTATTTCTCCATAGTAATCTGTACTTTAATCATAGTTTTAAGAGCAGTCATAAATACTGCTTCTTATCCTACCTGTTTAGATGGACCAATTCAACATGGGAAGCAGCTCTTTTCCCAGTGTAATCCAATAGATTCAATGGTGACCAACTTTTCTTTTCCCAAGATCTCTAATGTTTTCATTCATTCATCTAACAAGCTCTTAGGAAGTACTTTGGGAAATTCCCTGGCCAGAGTTTAGGACTCCATGCTTTTACTGCCAGGGCCCGGGTTCAGTCCCTGGTCAGGGAACTAAGATCCCACAAGCCGTGGAAAAAAAAAGGAAAGTACTTTGTGTCCGGTCTTACACTTGGTACTAAGGATAATAACAGCCCCTAGTCCAGAGTGAGAATGTATAAACAAGTTATATTAGCAAACTAGGAGAAGTTGTGTCTTCAAGATTTCCACAGTATAATGTGGTGACAGAAAACAAAGTGTGACTAAATCTTTAGAGAGACGAATCAAAGACAAACCCCAGAGAAGGTAAAGAGATGTGTCCTCATTTTCCAGATGGATGAGGGCAGAGGGACCAGTTTGTGCAGAGGCCAGGAGCTGTAAACTGCACCTCCTGTAAAATTCTAGAATTTTATGTACCTTCATTTTAAGGCTAGAGACTCACATATAAGAAAGTGAGAACTGAATAGCACAGGGAACTATATTCAATATCTTGTAATAACCTATAATGGAAAAGAATCTGAAAAAGAATGAAAAAGTACTGAATCACTTTGCTGTACACCCCGAACCTGACACAACATTGTAAATTAACCACACTTCAATATTTTTAAAGTGGTACCAAAAAAAAGGGGGGAGAATTGAAAGATGAGGCTTGATGAAAACAGGGGCAGAGTCATGGAAGGCATCCTGACCAGATCAGCATTTCAGAGAAACCACTCTGGAAGACAGACTAGAAAAGCCAGGTCTGTAGGAAATGAATAGACTAATGCCACAAGAGTACAGGTGACGCTTTAAAAGACTATCTATTTGGATTAGCAGATGCAAACTATTATATATAGGAAGGATAAACAACAAGGTCCTACTGTATAGCACAGGGAACTCTATTCAATATCTTGTGATAAACCGTAATGGAAAAGAATATGAAAAAGAATATATATATATACGTATAACCGAGTCACTTCTGCTGTAGCAGAAATTAACACAACGTTGTAAATCAACTATACTTCGATAAATTTTTTTAAAAAAGACTAACATTCATTAAGTAATATTCACATCGAAATCCTTAATTATCAGACGTAAACACTGTGTCCACCAGCAACATGGATCATCAAGAGACAGCTGTGTCTACCCATTGAGCTAATGTCATTCCAGCCATAAACCAAGAAGGACTATCAATCAGCCAGTGTAGACTGGTCCTGGGTCAAGTTTCAAACTTCATTAAGCTTCTGAGGTACCGAAAATCACTATGGCCATTCTCTCATGTCCAGTCCCCGCCCAGCTTCACTACCACCCTCATGGAATTCCGAGATCCCCTCCAGTCATCAAGGTCCTCAACTACAACTTAATTTCTGCAGAATGACCCATCTTCAGAAAGTCAGCTGGACTCATCTTTGATGGAATCCCTATAAAGAATTGGAACAAAACTCTTTAAAAAATCGGTCTGAAATTCATTCAAAAGCATACAAAAATAAACTCACCACTGCCCCTCTCAGGAATTGCTACCAAGGAGGAGGTCGCTACCCTATAGTATTATGCTTCATCCTCGAGGTCAAGGTGTTAACCACGTCTGGTTGAGTTTTACCCACACCAAAGAGAATACATTTAAAAATGCAAATGTCACGAACTTTGTCACGCCTTGAAGAGTCCTGTGTAAGGGCTGCCTGGAGTCTTCACCGCTGAGCACAAGCTTATGCAGTCTGCTGGGAAATTCCCATCTCTGGGAGTCCATGTCAGTGAAAGAGACTGTCCATCTCCACCCAGCTTACTCTTGAGATGAACTAAAGAAGAGACCCATTCGACTTTTTAAGTCTTTGGTGAAGGAAAGAGGCAGGAAGAGCTATATGTGGGAGTATTTATGATCCCATTTCTTTTCCTCGATGCAGACAAATACTTTGAATACCATCTAACAAACCATCGAAGTGAACATCTACAAAGGCTCATAAGAAAGAGCTCACTTTTAAAGTCGTTCATTTCTCTCTTCCAAACCTGAAATATCAAAAAAGAGAAGTGGGGAAAGATGACCACATCTTAAGCTGCAATGTATCATAAGCTACTGAATTACATTAATTTCTGAAGACTCTGTCTCCTTCATGGGTTCATTTTACTGTGGCCACTGGTTAAATGCTTGGGATCCTCTGGGTTTGTCTTTTGCTTGGCCCGCTGCCCTTCTCACTCAGCTTCTGCGTGCAATCTCAACCTCTCCTGGACTTCAGCCTCCACCTCCACAATGAGTGCAGAATCCGTGCCAAACGGATTCTTCCTGGAGCTTCTCATTCTTAAGTGAGGTGCTTGCCAGACAGACACCTCCACCTGGATGTCCTCAGAGGCATCCTGAGCTCAACTTGCTTCTCCCTGCCCCTTCCCACCTGTGCCTTCTCTGCAACCCTCAATGTTAGCTGCTGACCCCAATACCAATCTAGTTATCCAACCAAGGTTGTAACCTGGACAAATCAATGACTCCTCATTCTTCCTCACACCGGCATTCAGCCAGTTGCCAAATTCCACCAGTTTTACCTCCTGAATATTTTTCAAATCAACTGCTTCCTCTCCACTCCCCGTTGGCCCTGCCATCATCTAACTCCTAGGTTACTGCAGCAGCTGCTGAACTCATCTTCTGCATCCAGAAGTGCCCCAAGGGAGGGTCCTAGCAGTGCGTTCTCATGGTCATAGGTTTTTGTAAAATTTGCAGAAGTAATGCAATTTAACCACAAAAGGCTAAGACCCTCGCCTCTTTCTGCTCCAGCTTTCCTGTGTTAAACATCCTCTTGGGTCAGGAGGCTTTAGAGTGGCTACAGACATCTTTGAGATTCAACCAAAGGAGAGCTGAGGTGGGGATTTATTTAATTTGGGCACAGAATATATTTACAAGGTTCACTGTCACTCCTATGAGGAGGTAAATTATTGCTAACAGATTATGCTGACTCGCAATATGATTGTGCTCTAAGGCATCCAGCTCCAGAAATATGTGGGTTGTGGAGGGGAAACAGGGTTTAAAATGTTATGGGGCCAGATCATCAAAAAATCTACAAACAATAAATGCTGGAAAGAGTGTGGAGAAAAGGGAACCCTCTTGCACTGTTGGTGGGAATGTAAATTGATACAGCCACTATGGAGAACAGTATGGAGGTTCCTTCAAAAACTAAAAATAGGACTACCATACGACCCAGCAATCCCACTACTGGGCATATACTCTGAGAAAACCATAATTCAAAAAGAGTCATGTACCACAATGTTCACTGCAGCTCTATTTACCATAGCCAGGTCATGGAAGCAACCTAAGTGTCCATCGACAGATGAATGGATAAAGAAGATGTGGCACATATATACAATGGAATATTACTCAGCCATAAAAAGAAACGAAATTGAGTTATTTGTAGTGAGGTGGATGGACCTAGAGTCTGTCATACAGAGTGAAGTAAGTTAGAAAGAGAAAAACAAATACCGTATGCTAACACATATATATGGAATCTAAAAAACAAACAAACAAAAATGGTCATGAAGAACCTAGGGGCAAGACGGGAATAAAGACGCAGACCTACTAGAGAATGGACTTGAGGACATGGGGAGGGGGAAGGGTAAGATGGGACAAAGTGAGAGAGTGGCATGGACATATATACACTACCAAATGTAAAATAGATAGCTAGTGGGAAGCAGCCGCATAGCACAGGGTGATCAGCTCGGTGCTTTGTGACCACCTAGAGGGGTGGGATAGGGAGGGTGGGAGGGAGGGAGATGCAAGAGGGAAGAGATATGGGGATATATATATATGTATAACTGATTCACTTTGTTATAAAGCAGAAACTAACACACCATTGTAAAGCAGTTATACTCCAATAAAGATGTTAAAAAAAAAATGTTATGGGGCCAGGACCTGTCTACAGAAATTTCTTCCAAATATTACAGCTCACGCATGAAAGAATTGAGAGAGATCTCCCCAGTTTAGATAACAATCCTAAATATTCATATAACGCTATCAGTAACAAAATGTGAAGCTTTCCTGTTTTTCTAAACTATCAATACTAAAAAACAAATTTCAATCAGTCACACTTGAGAGAGATTGCCAGTCTCTCTAGAGAAGAAGATTACAAACATTGTTATCATCCGAAGAGACAATAAAACAGCATGCAGCCAAAAGAATATAAGGGAAGAAGGATGGCAGAGGTGTTTCAGTTAATAAAGCCAAAATATGTTCTTAAGTTTTGTGATGTTTGCAATTATTTTAATTTAAAAAATTTAAAACTTGTAATGATTTTTAAACAATTTTTGTTGGGGTATAGTTGATTAATATTGTGTTAATTTCAGGTGTACAGCAAAGTGAATCAGTTATACATATACATATATCCACTCTTTTTTCTTTTTAGATTCTTTTCCCATATAGGCCATTACAGAGTATTGAGTAGAGCTCCCTGTGCCATACAGCAGGTTCTTATTAGTTACCTATTTTATATACAGTAGTGTGTATATGTCAATCCCAATCTCCCAATTTATCCCTCCCCTCACTTATCCCCTGGTAACGGTAAGTTTGTAATGATTTTTTTTTTTTACTCATTTAAATATACATTCGCTTTTGGTGCCTCACTCAGTACCCTTTCTGAAATGTATATCTGACTATGTCACATGGTGTATTCAGCAGCATTAATGTTCTTGGTGAAGGAGGAGATAGCATCACCTATACCTTAAGGAGAAAGCATGGCAGTGCTGGTTCCCACTAGATGGGGAGAAGAGACCAGGATGTAAATAGAGAAGTGCAGATAATTAAAGGTCCAGTTGAGGTTGGAAGTACAAATCCCTGTTCCAGCCAGTCCACACTGAAGTTCACAGTCCTCCTGCCTGGTTTCAGGGCCAGAGTGTGACAGCAGAATGGTCCAGGCCGGTGGATTGTGGAGCAGGCGCCCTTGAACAGCAGCAGAGAGGGCTATGGAGGGTGATGGTGAAAGACTCTAACAGCCATCAATCCTAAGAGCCAGGGAAGATCAAGAAGATGTGAGGGGTTGCAGGGGTTGGGGGAGGGGGCACAAAAAAGTAGCTAAATATATGGGAGAATAAAAACGTGAGGTTATGATGAGGCCAAAGATTAGATGATGTTTTGTGCAAGAAAAGCACATGTAAATATCTGCTTTTAAATTTGACTTGGATTGTTTTTCTATGTTAAGCATAGAAAAGCTCATTATTTCAGAAGGCAAATGATTCTAAAAATAAACCTGCCACGGGCTTCCCTGGTGGCGCAGTGGTTGAGAGTCCGCCTGCCGATGCAGGGGACACGGGTTCGTGCCCCGGTCCGGGAAGATCCCACATGCCGCGGAGCGGCTGGGACCGTGAGCCATGGCCGCTGAGCCTGCGCGTCCGGAGCCTGTGCTCCGCAACGGGAGAGGCCACAACAGTGAGAGGCCGGCGTAGCGCAAAAAATAAAAAAAATTAAAAAAATAAACCTGCCAGCAACACCACTGAGAGGTATATACCCAAAGGAATCGAAAGCAGGGACTTGAACAGATACTTGTGCCCCAATGTTCAATGTAGTATCATTCAAAATAGCCAAAAGATGGAAACAACCCAAGTGTTCATCAAGAGATGAATGGGGTGGATAAACAAACTGTGGTATACAAGTCGTCCCTCTGTATCTGCAGAGTATTGATTTCAGGACCCCCACAGATACCAACATTCCAGGAAGCTCAAGGGACTTGAGTACATCTGCATACGTTCCGTGCACATTCTCTCATATATTTCACATCAGCTCTGCATTACTTATAATACCTAATACAGTGTAAATGCTATGTAAATAGTCGTAAATACAATGTAAATGTTATGTGAAAAATTGCCCGCGTGCAACAGACTCAAGTTTTGCTTTTTGGAACTTCCTGTAATTTTTTTTTTTTTTAAATATTTTCAATCTGTAGTGGGTTGAGTCTGCGGATGTGGGATCCACAGATATGGAGGGCTGTCTGTATGTATACAATGAAGTATTATTCACCCATGAAAAGAAATGAACTTCTGATACATGCTATAACATGAACCTTGAAAACATTATGCTAAGTGAAATAAGTCAGACACAAAAGGAAAATATTGTATGGTTCCACTTTTGTGAAACATCTACAATATGCAAATTCACAGAGGCAGAAAGTAGACTAGCGCTTTCCGGTGGCTGAAAGGAGGGGGAAATGGGGAGTTATTGCATAATAGTTAGCGTTTCTGTCTGGGTGGATGAAAAGATTTTGTAAATAGATAATGGCGATGGTTACACAACATTATGAATGTAATTAATGCCACTGAACTGTACACTTAAAAATGGTTAAAATGACAAATTTTGTTATATATATTTTATCACAATTTAAAAAAATTAACATACAAAACCCACTGAATTGTGTACTTTAAATGGATGAAGTCTATGGTATGTGATTTATATCTAAATAAATCTGTTTAAAAATAAACAAACCTGAAGTGGTTTGTGAGATGAGGCAACAGACTGTAAAAGAAATAAGTCCACAGGCACTACAATAAAATCAAAGAAATCAGTAACTTAAAAAGGGAAGTACAATGGAATATTCATGTACAATTTAAAGAGACAAAAAAATTAAATATAGTGTATGTGGATGCATGCATTTGTGGTAAAAAAATCCCAAAAATGTGTGTGAAAGATAAATACTATTCCTCCTCCTCCCTCTGAGGAGGGAGGAGAAGAAACAGGAAATAAACCCAGCTTTATCTGTGATGTATTATTTTCTTAAAAAATCAGAAGCAAAGATTTCATAATAACCTGTGTTAAATCTAGGTACCAGGTACATGGATGTGTGTGACTTTATTTTATATATTTAACATTTTTTAAGTAGGTTATATTTTAAAGACAAATATATATCATAATATTTCTCACAAGAAAATAAAAGACTCCTTTTATAATGATATTAGTATTAGAAACATAGAATATTTGGGAATAAACATATTAAGAAATGGACAGGGACTATTTTAATAAAACTTTAAAACAAGAAGGACATCAGAGAAGACTTGAATAGATAGAAAGGCATTTTCTTAGCTAAGACTCAATATTGTAAATATCACCCCTAATTTGATGTATAAACTTAAAACATCAACAGGTATCTCGAGTTTTTGTTTTGTTTTGAAGTTGATAGAATAATATGGAAGTTTACATAGAAAAGTAAACTTGCAGGAATAGCCAGGGAAATACTGAAAGACTAAAGATGGAAGACTAATCCTACCAGATAATAAAACATTGTAAAGGTAACAATTAAAACAGTTTGGTATTAATAAAAGAGAAAAAAACCCAATAACATTGGGCATCCCTGGTGGCGCAGTGGCTGGGAGTCCGCCTGCCGATGCAGGGGACACGGGTTCGTGCCCCAGTCTGGGAAGATCCCACATGCCGCGGAGCGGCTGGGCCCGTGAGCCATGGCCGCTGAGCCTGCGCGTCAGGAGCCTGTGCTCCACAACGGGAGAGGCCACAACAGTGAGAGCCCCGCATACCGCAAAAAAAAAAACAAGCACAGCTAACCTATGGTGATAGGGGTCAATGGGAGGTCAATGACCAGAAGGAGCATGAGGGGAGCTTCTGGGGGGCTGTGTGTTGGTTCCAGGGGTTCACATTGTTCTATACTGAGTTGTATTTTTCGGGGGGTACATATTTCACACTTCAATAGGTAACCACTAAAAGAATAAAAATATAGTGAATAAAAAAAAAAAAAAAAAATATAGTGAATAACATCCAAACTAGGGTGGGAGGGAGATGAAATAAGGAAACAAAAATAAACAGTTCAAAAGAAAGTAATAAGGGAAGACAAAACAGAAGAGCTGGACAAATAGATTATTATAAGATGGTTGAAATGAATTGATGTGTATCAAGAATTATAATGAATGACAATGAACAAGTGCACCAGTTAAAAGACAAAAATGTTCAAACTAGATTTTTTAAAAATCCAGCTATATCCTGTTTACAAGGGACATGTTTTTAATTTTTTTTTAATTGAAGTAATGTTGATTTACAATGTAGTGTTAAGTTCTGCTGTACAGCAAAGTGATTCAGTTATACATATACATTCTTTTTTATATTCATTTCCATTATGGATTATCACAGGATATTGAATACAGTTCCCCGTGCTATACAGCAGGACCTTGTTGTTTATCCATTCTGTATATAACAGTTTGCATCTGCTAATCTCAAACTCCCAATCTATCCCTCCCTCCCCCTTGGCAACCATAAGTCTTTTCTCTACGTCCGTTGAGTCTGTTTCGGGACACGTGTTTTTCTAAAAAGGATATAAAAAGGTTGAAATTAAAGCATTGTGAAAGGTATACGAGATAAATACTAACCAAAAGAATGCAGGTAGTATTAGTATCAGACAAAACAGACTTTAAGGCAAAAAGCATTATCAGAGATAGATGACTTCCATATAATGATACTAAAAGACCTAATTCTCAATCTACATACTAATAACATGGCCTCAAAAACTGACAGAACTACAAGAAGAAATACATAAACACAACTCTCTCAATAACTAATACAATAAACTGACCAAAAAATTTAGGAAGGATATCAAAGATATCAGCAGAACCATTAATAAGCTTAATCTAATGAACACATATACAGATTATAGCCAACAATTATAAAACATGAAGTCTTTTCGAGAATACACAGTATATTTGTTCATATTGGTATAGGCCAGGCTCTACCGAGAGGTTCAAGAAACTTCAAGGGATTGGTATCATGCACACTACATTCTCCAACCACAATGCAAATATGTGAGAAACCAACAGACTAGAAAAATATTTATGTTTAATAATTTAAAAACTCACTTCTGAACGTCTGAAGGGTCAAAGAGAAATCAAAATAGGCATGTTTAAAAGCAAACAATAATAAATATATTACATATCAAAACTTATGATATGGTACCATAGCAGTACTTGAAGGAAATGTATAGACTTGAGTATTTATATTAGAAAAGAAAAGAAGAAAGCCCAGTTTAAAAAGCTAAGCTTCAAATAAAGGAAGGAAATAATAAAGATAGGAATAGAGAGCTCTGAAACAGAGAACAAACATACAAGACAGAACTTGGGAGTCATCGCTCTAAATTCTACAGAGATTAAACCCACAATAAAAATCACACGCGCAACATTTTAACCACACATCTGGAAACGTAGATCAAATGGACAAACTCTAAGAGTAGTTAAGTATAGATCATATTTTTCAATATGTTTAAAATTTTTCATAATATAACTAACACTTAGGCTTAAACGGAGACTACAGCATACTTAAAACTAACAGAAAAAAAAAGTCCATACCATTTATAGGCAGAAAATCTTTGTTTTTTAACTTCAAAACTCAGGTGACTGAGCAGAAAAACTGTGGGTTTTTTTTTAAAGCCACACAGAGACAGGAAACCCCACCTGGGTGCGTTAGATGCCTCAAAGGTCACAACGTTAGCAAGGACTAAGCATTCAGGTGTCAGGCCCGGAGGAAACAGCAATCACTTGCCCCAAATAGAAAAATGAAGCATTGCTGACAGCTCACATTTGTACTGTGTTCAGAATGCCCACGGATTTTCTTTCCTGCGTACTTCAGCTACTTATGTGGACACACATTTTCTTCTGTTTAGTATGAATAATAGTATAAATGGCCACCGCTTACTGGACAACAGATGTGTCAGGGCTGTACCGGAGGCCTTACCTGTGTTCTTTTTAATCCTTACAACGTACTGTGGAGCACCTTGCTGACAGGCTCACTTTTTTTTTTTTTTTGCCATACGCGGGCCTCTCACTGTTGTGGCCTCTCCCGTTGCAGAGCACAGGCTCCAGAAGTGCAGGCTCAGTGGCCATGGCTCACGGGCCCAGCCGCTCCGCGGCATGTGGGATCCTCCCGGACCAGGGCACAAACCCGTGTCCCCTGCATCGGCAGGCGGCCTCTCAACCACTGCGCCACCAGGGAAGCCCTCAGGCTCACTCTTAATCGGGTGGGACAAAGACTCAAGGCCAAGTCTTGCTCATGCTTCCCTTCATCCGTCCTTTTAAACACAAAGGCTCCAGGAAGTTGTCTACAGTGCACTGTGAGTCCTGGGCAGGCTCTGGCCCAGGCCAGCCCCTGCAGCCCGTACAAAGTACTCACCTGCTGAATAACATCCCGCACAGCAAAATACTTCTCACTGAGGTCCCCGGCCTCGCTCAGGGGGGCATCGTAGTCGTAGCTGGTGGGCTGTGCTTGGTAGGGCGTGTTGGCCCCTGCAAGACAAAACCGTGCCACTAACTACTACGGAAGGCCTTCCCCTGGGAAAAGTTCTTTGGGATTCATGGCTTGGCATTGTGGAGGGAGAAAATAAGGAACACATTAGAGTCAACTGTTAAGTGACACAGAGGTGGCCCTCAGGAGGCAAGGTTTAGAGAAACGAGTTTCTTCCTGCAAGTGGCCCTCGCCAAGCTCTTAGAGCCTACAGAGCACCTTCCCCATCCACTCTCTCAGCGACCCCAGCAGACAGCCCTGTCACTGGACAAGCAGGGCCTCTGAAGCTCCCCACAACCCCCCTGGACATCTCACAACCAGCAACAGCAAGACTTATGGCATGACTCACACGTCTGACCGTTAACCCTGCAGCCGTGATCTTGTTCATCACCTCACGTGTGGCTGAGAAAAGGTCCATGGTGGACGCACAGTTTTCTGGGCCCAGGATCAGCAGCAAACAACTAAGGGGCTATCAGACCAAACAAACTGGGAGATGACTGCAGACACACATCAGCCCACTGAAAGTCAAGTGTAACCTTGGGCGTTTGTAATGTCTGCAAAGAGTTGGGGGGGTGCTGTGGTGTGCCTCTCACATTGACTCACTCATTCCCCCAGTTACCGGGAGTGCTTGCTGAAGACGGCTCTCAGATGTGCCCCTCTCTGGTCCTTGACATCTGCTGGGCCGCCTTGCCCAAGATTACACCCCTTCTGGGATTGCCCACATCCAAAGATTGACCAGTGCAGGGATATAAAAGCCCAGTCCCCTTGCCTCAAAGGGCCATCCCAGCTCCAGAGCTCCCTCTAGCATCAGCTGAGCCACTTTTGAGACTGCATCACTGCCCAGCTTCTCCTTCTGCCCAATCCTGACTCTGGTGTTGCCGCTGGGAGCACACCCCAATAAACTTGTGCCAGGCAGTCTCAGAGTCCGTTTCCCAGGGAACGTGACTCGCCACAGAGACTAATAAATAATGGCAATACTGTGGATGCAAAAAGCAAACAGCGTTGCAATTATTGTCCAAGGGGCACAGTCTAGACCAGTGGGCCCCAGCCTTGTCACAGGTGATATTCACAGATAGGAGACTCTGCAAATTTGGGCAGTGACCCTGTGTCAGTACAACTTGCCCTGGCCTGGGAGTCACGTGGAGAGCTCGTTAAAACACACTCCTTAGCCCAACCTGGGATTCTGACTCAGCAGGGATAGGGTCAGACCTGAGACTCTGCATTTCTAAGTAAGCCTCCCAGGTGACACTGACGCTGCCTTTTGCAGACCAGCAAGGCTCCATGCCACCCCTTTCTCTTCTACTCCAGAGAGCGTTTTGCAGTGCAAGTGTGTGAAAGCATAAAGTTATTTTAGGATAATCTTACATCCAATCTAATTTTTAAGTAAATGAGGCACAAAATCTGACAGTTCACTATGATTTAGTAACAAATTCCTTGGAGTGATCCCACAGCTCACGAATGATGGAGCCGCCCTGGGTGATCCTACTGGTGGCGGGGTTGACAGATGAGGGAGGCCAAGGATCAGGTCATCCCCCAAAGACTGTCTAATCTGTTCAATGCACAGAATCTACATTTTGAAAGACCTGGACCACTCCACCAATTGAATTGATCCAGTCATATTACTTTTACTCTCCTGCCTCTGGGAACACCTATGTTAAAACACATCCTTTGCTGTGAGATGCAAAGAAAAGAAAAACCACATCCCTTGCTGCAAGGAGCTCACCTTCTCCTTTATGGTCCCTCCTCTCGCTCAGTGTGGCAGTGACCTCGCTCGACTAGACCAAGGGCATCCTAGTGGTAGGCATGGCTTTGTTTACCCAAGGCCCCTGCAGAGCCATGCATGAGAAGGAGCTCTGTGAAGGAGTGTCAACAAGTGTGAACACCCAGAAACATACTTTACGGGCCAAGGGAACCCAGGCTGGGAAGTTGGCCAACGGGTTACAGGACAGACTGGAAAACTAAGTGTGTGCAGTTCTACCAGCAGAATCTTCCTCTGGATGTTTCAGATCCCCACAGGGCAGTGTCCTAGGGAAACAGTGCTGACTTCAGCCTCCTCTGGCCACGCTGGGGAGTGTGAGGTAGGAAGACAAGAGAATTGGCAGGATGTACCGCTCCTCAGCTTTGCAGGGTGTGTGAGGAGGAGAGGACAGCCTGGCTCCCGTGCGGATGCATGAGCACAGAGTGGGTGCCTATCTGCACAGCATGGGCAGCTATTGTGGGCAGGAACGCAGTGAGCACCTGAGCCAGAAAACCTGAGGTTTTCTCCCATGCTGTCCTCTGGGAAGCTGGCCCGAAGAACTGCAGCCAAAAGCACAGACTGCTCACCCCCTCGCCCAACTCCTGCAAAGAGACCGGGCAACAGGGCAGGAGAGAGAGGCCCGCAAACACAGAGGGACTGGTTTGGGGGTTGGAAACACAGGCTTCAGGCTGCAAGGAGTTATCCAAAGAGCAGTGACCAGCTTTCCAAGGCCTGAGTTTGAGCCTAGGCTCCACTCTCTGCCAACTGAATGGGAATTTTGTGGACTTTTTTGGTACCCTGCTTTTTTTATCTGTAAAGTGGGTGCATAATCCCCAGCCCAGATGAGACTGCTATGAGGACTAAATGGGAAAACAGAGGCAGAAAAGAGCCTTGTATTGTTTATGGCAGGGTCAGGGGCAAGGGACAGGATTAAGGACAACTTCTGAGCGGTAGTTTTATACACGTAAATTTTATTTATTTATTTTTAAAATTTTTATTGGAGTATAGTTGATTTACAATGTTGTATTAGCTTCAGGTGTACAGCAAAGTGAATCAGTTATTATACGTAAATTTTAAAAAAGAATGTATTGGGACTTCCCTGGTGGCGCAGTGGTTGAGAATCTGCCTGCCAATGCAGGGGACACCGGTTTGATCCCTGGTCTGGGAAGATCCCACATGCCGCGGAGCAACTAAGCTAGTGTGCCACAACTACTGGACCTGCGCCCTACAGCCCACGAGCCACAACTACTGAGTCCGCGTGCCACAACTACTGAAGCCCACACACCTAGAGCTCAAGGTCTGCAGCGGGAGAGGCCACCGCAATGAGAAGCCCGTGCACCGCAACGAAGAGTAGGCCCCGCTTGCCGCAACTGGGGAAAGCCCATGCGCAGCAACTAAGACCCAACAACGAAGACCCAATGCAGCCAAAAATAAATAAATAAATATATTAAAAAAAAAAGAATGTATTGTTTTCAATAAAATAATAGGATATAGAAAATTGTTTCATGAACTGTAAAGTTTCAAACAATATCAACCTTTATTCCTGGATTGGTGACTGGTCTTGGTTCCATGGATGGAAGCTAGGAGGAATCCCTACTTTCTGAATGCAAAAGGCATCACAAAATCTGAAGTGTTTCTAAGGGGAAGACAGACACAGGGCTGATCTAACTTCAATTACCAACCTTGGCACTCTACTATCTTTTAAGAAATGACATTTGAACTTTGCATTATCTCCATTTTTTGGCTCTAAAAAAAATATTAGTAATACTTTAACCAAAGTCTTCTCCTTGACCATCTTGCCCTGCACAAAAGATAGCAGTTTGAAGAAGAAACTTCATTAAGAGCTGATAGTGTCCAATTACTAACACCAGGAGACTGAGGTCCAATTAGGCTTCCAAAACTCAACCGTAAAGCATCCTCAATGACTCCTAGAGGAAAATGCAGATGTGGAGAGATGTGGGGAATGAGGTTTAGAGAAAAGCAATATAGGATGGTTTGTCTTTGCAAAAGTCAATGGCAATGAAGAGAATTTTACCATAATTTTTCCTACTAAAAAAAAAATGACCATATAGGCCATATAGGAATGTAAAATGGTGCAGCTGCTTTAGAAAACACTGTGGCAGTTCCTCTAACTCTAAGTATAGAGTTAGTTACCATATGAACCAGCAATCTCACTCCTAGGTGTACAGCCAAAAGAACTGAAACAGGGGTTCAAACAAATACTTACACATAGGTAATATTACACATAGGTAATAACGTTCACAGGAACATTATGCATAATGGCCCAAAAGAGGGAACATCCCAAATGTCCATCAGTTGACGAATGGATAAACAAAATGTGGTATATCCACACAATAGAATATTATTCAGCAATAAAAAGGAACGAAGTCCTGATACACAGTACAATATAGATGAACCTTGAGAAGAGTATGCTGAATGAAAGAAGTCAAACACAAAACACCACAAACTGTATGGTTCCCTTTGTATGAAATGTCCAGAATAAGTAAATCCACAAAGACAGAGAGTAGACTAGTGGTTGCCAGGGGCTGGGAGGAGGGAGAGTGGGGCGTTTCTTGGGTACGAGGTTTCTTTTCGGGGTAATGAAAATGTTCTGGAATTAGATGGTGATAATGGCTGCACAAGTTTGTGATAAACTAAACACCACTGAATCGTGTACTTTAAAATCATGAATTTATTTATTTATTTTTGGGGCCACACCATGTGGCTTGTGGGGTCTTAGTTTCCCGACCAAGGATCAAACCCAGGCCTTCGGCAGTGAGAGCGCAGAGTCCTAACTACTGGACAGCCAGGAAATTCCCCAGATCATGAATCTTATGGTATGTGAATTATATCTCAACAAAACAAAGTGTTTTTTTTAAAAAAAAAGAGAAGAAAAAGACCAGAATATATGAACAAGTAAGTTATAGCCAGAGACTATGACCTGCCCGACTAGCTTGATTTAAAACAATAGCTTCTAAATGTACAAGTTATGTCTCTTAAATTTTTTTTTAAGGAAGAATGATTTTTTTGACCTACTGTATAGCCAGAGAACTATATTCAATATTTTACAAGAACCTATTAGGGAAAAGAATCTGAAAAACAATACATATCTATATATTTATATCTATCTATATCTGAATCACTTTGCTGTACATCTGAAACTACCACAACACTGTAAATCAACTATACTTCAATAAAATAAAAAAAGAAAAGAAAACTTTGAAAGATTCGTATTTACATAAGAAAAATATTCCATTTCTATGATTCTATAACACTTTTGTAAATTAAATGAAAATTCTGAATTAAATTTTAAAAGAACAAGTAATTTGTGAGCATCTCAAACAAGTATAGGAGGGTAATTTATAATCATCAAATGCAGTTCCTCATTTATATAACATTGATTATTTCATAACACCTGGATACTCAATTTTTTTAAATCAGTTCTCAATAGAAAAGTAAATTCAACATTTCTCTCCTCTTCTTAATAAATAAAAGAAAAATTATTTTTTAAATTATATACACAATTCTTATATATTAGAAAATTTGGGAGAAAGCAAGCAAAAATAGAAAATAACAATTGTCCATAGGCACACCCCTCCAAAAATCAAAGCACCAAAAACATTTTAGGATTAGACTCTACAAACAGATGTTAAATTGCTCTTACCATTCCAATAGGCAAAATTCGTGCCACCTATAAACATGTACCTACAAGGAAACAAGAGAACAGACAGTACTTCACCATGAGCCCACAGCTACGAAGAACAGCCTCCCCTCTGAAAAATAACACTCACATGTTCACACTGGCCCCTCGGGAGAGAATATCGTGAAGGGAGGAAGCCACTGTTTTAGTCTTGACTGTTGAGTGAGGTTGGCCCCAATGGTCTAACCAGCCAGTGTAGAATTCAGAATTGACCTGAAAAGAGAAAGGAATATGGAGCTTAGGATAGACTTAAGACCTTTACATGCTGGGCTTCTCAGTAACTACTGCCCTAGGTTCTCTACCGAGGAACAGGTGGGGAGAGGAGCTGACATTCACTACTTTACCTGGAGCTGGGGGACCAATGAGGACATCCCATATAGCATTGCCTAAACTCAGGTCTCAGGTGTGGACAATACAGGTGTCCCTGAAAAGTTGTACCTGCATCAAAATCTTGTTTACCAATCCTCAGTTTGAATATGGTAGGAAAGTTTGTTGGGCAAAAGAATCAGATGACAAAATGTTTATAAAATAACTAGCTCCAAATTCACCCTTTGTGTGAATCTAGATTTTCAGATCTCAGGTTGACTTAAAGTGAGGTAGACTTGTCCAAATATTCTGCCAGGCAGGCCCCAAGCGCTTCATGTTTCTGTTGGGCATGACCCTGCCAAGCCCTTGATCTTAGAAGGAAAGAGAAATCTGGACGTGTTCTGGGGACTTCTTGTCTCAGACTCCAGGAAATAGCTCCACCCGGAGTCTGGGAACCCGGGTTCTGCATGGCTCACGAAGCAGAGACCAGGTTCAGAAAAGGCTGCTTTGTACAAAGGTGGGTACACAGGCGGGGCAGCCTGACTTGCTGCACGGAAGGCACAGGATATTCCCCCTTACACGGGGCCAAGTGACAAGGACAACTGCCACAACTGCAAGGAGAAGGGAAGCACAGAGAGGGCTGCATCATTGATGGGCTGAGCACACCTGCCAGGACCTGGCCTCCGTCTCCACCTCCCAGGTGCCTACATGGCATGTCACAGAGCCCCGCGGCTCCCAGAGTGGTCAGCAACCCTACCTCCCCGTGTCACCTGGTTGCTTGTCAGAAATGCAGAATCTCAATCCCCTCCCAGACCCAACAGATCAACGTTTGCGTTTTAGCAAGAGTCCCACGTGATTTGCAAGCACACTAAAGGTGGAGAAGCTCTGTCACAAAGAGCTTTCAAGAAACACCGACCTGAACACAGATCCTGGCCCTGCCACTCACCAGCTGTACGACCCTGGGCAAGTGACATGGCCTGAGTTTCACTGAAAATGGAGACAATGATACTACCTATGAGAGCTGGCACGATGACCAAATACGATGAGGTATGCAAAAGCGCAGAGCCTGATGGAGGCGGGATGTTCACTTCGGTCCCCATTCTGCCCCCCTCCAGTGCAGGGCCTCAGTGTCAAGTAGCAGCACTGCTTCTGCTGTTCCCCATGTGTCCAGAAGGGGGTCTCTACACTCCCATCAGCTGCTGACCTCAGACTCAGAGAAACCAAGGATCCGTTCCCACCCTCCGCAGCAGTTAATCACTCTCTCCCAGCAGCGGTAATGAAGCGGTA
Source organism: Aethalodelphis obliquidens (assembly GCF_003676395.1). Lineage (NCBI taxonomy): Eukaryota > Metazoa > Chordata > Mammalia > Artiodactyla > Delphinidae > Aethalodelphis > Aethalodelphis obliquidens. Next base: position 5,332,478 of record NW_020838006.1, read on the forward strand.
ACAAGCAAACAGTCTCCCCAGGCCTCACGCCTGATTCTTACCAAGGGTCCTTTGGGTTCACTCTTCCTCTGGATTAGGAAAGCAGCTGTGATGTTGACACCTGAAAAATGAGAGGGAGAAGAACGGTCAGCCATGGGAATGACAAGAAGTTAAATAAAAAGATTCCTTCGTAGGACTTGCGCCTGAGGCCCCCGCCCTTCCCCACACCCCCAGGGGCTTGCACACCTCCAAGCTAGCTTTAGGTGGGGACTCAGGCCATCCATCTGACGGACCGTGGGGACCACAGAATGATGCTTCCTCTGTGAACAGTGCTCGGGCCTCTCCTGACTGCTTTCCTTTGGGAGATCACGGCACAGGCTTTGTGCTTCCTCTGTGTCCCCGGCACCTGGAAACACGGCTGGTCTCTCTCTCTCTCTCTCTCTCTCTCTGTCATTCCAGACCACTCGTGAACTCAATTTTTTCTTCTGAAATATTCCATTAGGATGCCTGTATCTCATTGATGCCTGCATCATTGATGGGCTGAGCACACCTGCCAGGACCTGGCCTCCGTCTCCACCTCCCAGGTGCCTACATGGCATGTCACAGAGCCCCGCGGCTTGCTTCCCATGACTCTGTTCTCCCCTCCACCTCTAAAGAGAGAAGGGGTTTCTCCCCAGAGAGGTAATGGGCTGCTTTACATCAGTGAACACGCACAGTGCTTCCCAGCCAGAGCAGAGGACACCCTGACCCCACACTGCACAGTCCAGTTCCCTCAGTGGGTGTCCCAGCGTGAAAGGGACACCAGCCAAGTCTCCAAAACCCCCCTGCTCTTGGACAAGCCTTGGGCTTCTCTGTAAGGCCAGCTTTCAGGAGGGAATGTGCTGATCAAGAAAGAATGGAATCTCATTTATTTTATGGCTGTAAATTTCTCACTATTAAGCATTCAGTAGCTTCCAGATCTTTAAATGCTGCTCTCAGGCGCCTCTCCTGGGATCTGACCCCAGGCACTGCCCCTCTTGCACACAAATGAATAAAGCTACCACAGCCCCACCTGCCTCAGGCACACTGGTCTTGAGTGTCTGTCCTTGAACCCACAGAAGAAGCATTATTTGTATGTGCTGTCACCCTACATACAAATAGTGCTTACAACTAACTCATAATAATCTTCAATTTGTTCCTCCCAACAGAAAAATACTGTGCTTTTTCATCACTGTGTTGGGAAGTGTGCCAAAGCAGGACGAAACCAGCATGCCACTTCCTGTGCAGCTCTTTGTAGATGAGTTATTTCATCGCCAAATGCTCTGAGCAACGTACCATGTTTCTAGAAACACTCAATTCACTCAGAGCCAGTTACTTCCTTGTTGGTAGGGTAGAAGAATCTTTTTAAAAATGCAACTTCACTTTTCTGTACATCCTTCTCAAAAGAAGGCAACGCTGGGTATGTGTCTCATCCCTCAGATGGGAGAACAGCGGAATCCTTATGCTACTTGAAGAGTTGGTCTTTTTGGGCGGGGCAGTAACTTTTCATTTTGAAATAATTTCAAATTTACAGAAAAGCTGTGAGAATAGTACAAAGAACTCATCTTCCCTTCACCCAGGTTCCCCAATTGTTAACATTTTACCACATTCATCAGGTTTTCCCTCTCTATATGAATATACATATTTTTTTCTGAGCCATTTGAGAATAATTTGCAGACAGAATGGCCCCTTACCCCTAGATACTTCAGTGTGTATCCCCTAAGGGCAAGGGCATTCTTTAAATAAACAGAATACAATGATAAAAAACAGGAAATTAACATGGATAGAATACTATTATCTAATCTAAAGGCTTTATTCAAAGACTTCAATTGTCTCAATAATGTCCTTCATAACAACAACAAAGGAAAAAAAAAAAACACGGAAAAAAAAAGTCCAGGATCACACACTACATTTAGCTGCCATGCCTTTTATGAAAGCTGCTCTCAACCTACATGAAGATTTCTTAATGTCATACAGCCCGAAGCATCCCAGCCCTCCTTTCATGTATGGAACCTCAGCAGCTTACACAGCACTAATGCATCAGGAAGACGATTTTTTGTAGCATCTGCCAAACCACCTCCGGCCCATCACAGTTCCCAGCCTTATGAGTTTATGTAGAAAGAAAACGGAAGTACCAGGTAAGTTCCCCGAAACCCAGGACCGGCCTCAGAGTTCACGATGGCCATGACCCAGCCCGAGCATCCAGCCACGACTCGGGGGACAGGGGGAGCAGGGAAGAGCAGCACATCCCAGACAGAGCCTGAAAGGTGGAGCTCCTCAACCTAGAACTGCTCCTGGCAGGCAGCCCCTAAGAGAACAGGACTCCAGGCTGCAGCCAGCTCCGCCAGGGCTGGAAATGGAGCTCCTGACCTAAGGGCCAGCTCAGCTGACACAAAATGATCTCTGCAATGGAGGGGTGCAATATCAGGTGTTCTATTTTACCCGTTACCAGATACAGGAAAATCTGGGAAATCTCACTCGATATGCCCTTGCCACTTGAACAACAGCTGTCTAGAATGACCGATGGAGTAAAAAGCCCGAACCTGCCTGCTCAGCTGGGTTTCTGTGACTGTAGACACCAACCTGCTCCGAAGTCCACGGTGGCATAGAGCCCCTGCAGTGCCCCGCACTGCAGGAAGCTCTCATGCGCCCCGTCCGTGGTGAACAGAAGCACGTCCTCGCCCAGGTGGTAGTGGAAACGCTTCTGCAGGAAACGCAGGTAGTTGTAATCACAGGTATAGTAGCTGCCATATTCATTTTCAACCTGCAAATTTAAAGAGAGGAGGGGAAAGAAATCAGGAGACTCCAACGTCCGAAGGCAAGCTTTTGTTTAGAGAAACTACCTGCACATCTCTGAGATGACAAGGCTTAGTAATATCCCCAAATATCTCCTACACTCAGTCCTCAAAACTCATTTTCCAAAAAGCAACTCAGCATAAAAACCTACCTTCTAATACCTCCCAGAAATAAGGAAAACAACCAATGTGTTAGTTTTCAGGTTGTAGTGATATTGTCCCCTATAATACGTAACCGATACTTTACACATTACATAAATAATAACTTTCCATGGCAGAAATATTAAAAAATGAAGAAAAATCATCTGTTAATTCAGTGGGTAGAAGCCAAAGGATGTTGCTAGAGATCCTGCATTGTCAGCCTCCACAACAAAGAATTACTGGGTACAATGACAATAGTGCTGAAGTGTCCATTCTCAATGAGGTGGAGAGCATCCCCAAGGAGGTGGGAGCTGATTTTTATAGGATTTTAAAAAAAAAAACCTTATTTTTCATATAAAGTATAGATATATGTACAATTATACAGTATATCTCAGGTATTAAAATTTCATGGGGGGCAATTAGAAAAATATGTCTAGAGAGGATCTTTAATGGGCAACAATGAAAAAAAGGTTAAGCAACATTGCTCTAAAGCAATAAAATGAATGACCTTCATTTATTTCCAATACACCAGATACACCAGAAAATCCAATACACCAAAGAATCTTAGAGGTATAGAGGTTGGTGAAAGAAGCATGACACTGAAAAATACACACGGTACAATTTCCCGAATAGAAAATCGAAATCAGTCAAAACCAAACTATCAAGTCTTGGTGTGCACATAATTGGTAAAAGTGTAAAGAAAAGCAAGAAGCTGATGGCTACGAAAGTCAGAACAGTGAGAAGAAGTGGGGTGTGATGAAGAAGGACACCTGGGAAGCTTCCAGGGTCCTGGCCACGTACCATTTTCCATCTTGGGTGGTCATTCTGTAGCTGTTCTCATCATAATGCTTCATTATTGCACATTAATGTGTGTGTGGTATACTTCACAATTTTACAAAAACTTAAAAATTTCCCACACATAACAATTTCTACCTGCACACAACGCAAAACAAATTTTTGTGATCCTAGGGATAGGTGGCCTTTGAACATGAGCATAAGAAACTGTGAGCCTCCAGAAAAGAGGTGCCCAGTCTGAGAGTGGTTGGAAGAGATGGTTAAGGAAGCTTCCCCGCAGGGATTGCCCGAGGCAGCTCTAGACAGAAAGGCACTCGCTGGTCAGGGAAGCGGGAGAGGTAGAGAGTATTCCTGCAAGGAGTATGCTGTTGGCAAAATTGCTAGTAGCTCCATGAAGCCTATGGACAGAGTCGGGGAGTGGGAAGGGAGTAGGGAGTGATGTAGAAGAACTAGACACCACCATCATCATCTGCAAAGCACCTCCTCCCAAATGGTTTAACGCACAATGGTTTTCTCAGCGAGAATCCCTCTGACTATACTTTCATGTTATGGGTTCAAGAAGCAAAACAGGGCTTCCCTGGTGGCGCAGTGGTTAAGAATCTGCCTGCCAATGCAGGGGACACGGGTTCAAGCCCTGGTCCGGGAAGATCCCACGTGTCGCGGAGCAACTAAGCCCATGTGCCACAACTACTGAGCCTGTGCTCTAGAACCCGCAAGCCACAACTACTGAAGCCTGTGCACCTAGAGCCTATGCTCTGCAACGAAGGGTAGCCCCTGCTCGCCGCAACTAGACAAAGCCTATGTGCAGCAACAAAGACCCAATGCAGCCAAAAATAAATAAATAAATAAATAATTTTAAAAAGAAGCAAAACAAGGACTTCCCTGGAGGTGCAGGGATTAAGACTGCGCTTCCAGTGCAGGGGACGCGGGTTCCATCCCTGGTCGGGGAACTAGGATCCCATATGCCGCGAGGTGCAGCCAAAAAAATACTAATAATAAATTAAATTTTAAAAAAAAAGAAGCAGCAAAACAGGTAGTGGTAGGCCAGTATCAAGGGCTTCACAGGTCATGAAGCATCCTGCAGTAGAAGGTGTTTGCCACTCACACAGAGCAGGAAACTCCCCTTGGATGACTGATCCTGATACTCTGATTAGTGCCTCAGAAGTCCCTTTGGAAATAATTGAAATGAATCTTAAGAAAAGCTTTGCAAATACTGGCAAGGTACTGTCCCCCTCGTTTTCTTTTTTCTCCTCTTTAATTAAGAGCTACTTAAATGGCTGTGTCTTCCTTCATCATCTGGCTGCCAAGAAGTTCAGAGCTAAATTTAAGGGTCGGCTTTAGCAACTAAGAGGGCCCAGAGCCTCTGCACCTCTCGTTCTTTTCTGGCCACGCCCCAAGCCAATGTCATTGATTTTCACTTACTCTTTCAAATCTTATTTATCCATTATCATCATTGTATTAAGATAAAATACAGGACTGTAGTTTAAACAGGATTGTAATAAATGCATATACCTAATTTGGTTAGGTTTTTAGAGAAAGAGAAAAGCTCAACATTCGCAAGACAGCTTCGTGCTGCGGTCACAGGCATCAGAGGCCCAAGAGTCCCTGTGCAAACCTCAGCTCTGCCTCTTCTTATCCAGGTGGCTCCACCCGTCAAATGTCTCTTTGCCTGTAAGAGGTGAGTGTACCTACCTCACTGGGTTGTATGAGGATTCACTGAGCCAATACATGAATAGGGTTTTTGCACAATACCTGGCACCTGGTAAGTGCTCAGAAAGCTGGCAATAAAGCATACAGTCAAGTTCTCTATCATTGCCAACGAGAGGAAAGCAGAGGTGTGTGTGGAGGCGGGGGAGGTAAGAGGAGAAACACACAGAAAAGGGCTTGAGACTCATAGACGAAGTTGCAGTTAGCCTCAGAGGAAAGCTGATTTTTCTAGAGTAGGAGTTTGCCAACTTTTTCTATAAAGGGCCAGAGAGTAAATATTTGGAGCTTTTTGGCCATATGTCTCTGTCTCAACTACTGAACCATGCTATTGTGGTTCACAAGCAGCCCCAGACAATATATAAATGGTCGGGCATGGTCATGTGCCAGTGGCCTTTATGTACAAAAACAGGCAGAGGGCCAGGTTTGCAGGTTGCAGGTCTTTGTTCTAGAATAATTATCTCACCCTGTAAGCTCCTTGATAAAGCAACAAAACACTGCAGACGTTTTCACTGCAGACTGAAAACTGAAACCTCTTCCAAAACAGCAGGTATAAACAGGGCTAATCCCTCATGATGAGTACCTCACAAATTGGATGAAGCAAATTTGTGGGTGGAAGGCCCCCACTCCTAATTATCAAGGGGCAAAAGGATTAGGTGGGATTTTAGCGGGTGGAGATGTGACGGGGGGAAGGGAGAGGAAGGAAGCTGAGTCCTCCGGCAGGATCCATGGTCAAGTTCAAGTCATCTGAGGTTGCCAGGGATGGACACGGGAGGAAATTCCCCCCAAGACAGCCAACTTTGCTCTCCCTTGCACAGTTCATATTTGTTGACATTGTGGTGCATTTCAATAACCAAAAGGTACAGAAAAGCCCTCAGCAAAAATTGAAAGTGATTTCGGCAGAAGCATAGACTAAAAAGCAAGGGAAATTGAGGAAAACCTGAGATCAAGAGAAAGGAAGAAGACCCAGCTATGCAGATACACCCAGTTTCAGCCTTGAAATCTTCATACAGGAAAATGGGCTCCTGTAAGCTTAACTGGTACAGACTCAGGACAGGTGAGGGGCAGTGAGTGCTATCAGTACACCCCTCTGGGAGTAGCAGCCTGGCCTCTCTCCACCACGCAGGGCACCCTGGCCAGCCCAGCCCTCTCATATCTGAAGGGCATGGAAATAGCCAGGCTCCCTCCCCACAATGACCGTCCCTGCAAACACTCCACGGTGCTGTTCACAAGAAGGAAATCTGGCCCACGCTCCCCTAGGGAGCACCGCACGCACCCCCTTGCTGGTCCGGGATGCAGCCAGTTTTACATAACGTATTCTTTGCAATCAGAGCATCCTTGGTAAATGACCAACAGACATGGTTTTGTTTTACCTAAGTATTTTTACAAACATCAAAAATCATCGCAGGTCAAGTGTACCTATTTTTCACTTGAAAAGTTCTTGCCACGTGATATACCTCACAATCTACCAGTCACTGCAAAGTGAAAAACACATGGAAGAAGGAAAGTGAGGGCAGGAAGTGGGAGAGAAAACACAGTGGCCCCAATTCACTGCATCCTCTTTCCACACCCATGGAAACTGACGGCCTAGGCAGTGCAGACGCCAAAGTGGGTCAGTCCATGCTGCATCCCTGTGGCCAGAAGGCAACGTGGCACCGGAGAGGAGCCAGGCTGCAACACCTGCCAGCTGCGTGACCTTGGCCAAGTCACTTAACCTCTTTGAAGATGGTGGTTGGAATAACTGAATAGCATTTGTAGGGTATCCAGCAGAGAGTCTCACACAGCAAGCATTCAAAAATGGTAATGCCTCCCCAGAATGCAATTTAAATCAAAGCACCATCTGTGGCATTGCCTCTTAAAGAAACAGACATATGAAGATAAACAGCAAGGACCTACTGTATAGCACAGGGAACTATATTCAATATCTTTTAATAACTTAGAGTGGAAAAGAATCTGGAAGAGAATATATATACGTATATATGTATATGACTGAATCACTTTGCTGTAAACCTGAAACTAACACAACATAGCAAATCAACTATACTTCAATTTTAAAAATTAAAAAGAAAAACAAAAAGAAAGAAATAGACATATGAGGTTCATGTCTGCTTCGTTCCCATATATAATGTGGATGGATGGAAACCTCCCCTGACCCGGCCAGGCTCCTCCCTGCAGTTACCTGCATTGTTATAATCGGCCCTCCATTCTGATAGAGGAGGGGCCTCATCTTGGGCAGAAGGATTCCCAACCACTTGTCCACAGCTGCAAGGTAATCTGGAAGACAACCAGGTTTAACACCATCACATGCCTTTTTCTACAAAGAGACACAACACAGCCTATTACCCTGGGGCTGGCAGCAGAGATTGAACAGACTGGATTCAACAACCACTTTCTGAAATGGGTGGCGCTACATGCACTAAAAGTCTGCTAAAAGTTGTCCTGCTGGACTTCCCTGGTGGCGCAGTGGTTGAGAGTCCGCCTGCCGATGCAGGGGACACGGGTTCGTGCCCCGGTCCGGGAAGATCCCGCATGCCGCGGAGCGGCTGGGCCTGTGAGCCATGGCCGCTGAGCCTGCGCGTCTGCAACGGGAGAGGCCACAACAGTGAGAGGCCCGCATACCGCAAAAAAAAAAAAAAAAAAAAAAAGTTGTCCTGCCGAGAGTTGTCTCCTCAGTGGAGCTCTGAGAGGACAAGGACCAGTATGCCTGGTATCTGCCCCTGCCATTAGGACAAAAAGCCTGCAGCACAGGAGGCATCCACCAATGTTTGTTGAATGACTGAGTGATGTGTCCTCTCTGTCACAGTTGAGTTTTTTTAAAATTAAGTTCTAATCAATTATACATTTACATTGTCAAATGGGGATAACAGAGTACATAGGTCATAAAGTTGTTGTAAGGATTAACTGAGAAAAAATGTGGAAAAACACTAATATACTAAGAGCGTAAAATGTGAGGGTAGTACACTAAGAAGGAAATGCATATAGAACATAATATACTAGCCTTTTACACAGCAAATTTAATCAGTGTTAGCTGCTCTTATGACCAGCTTCATCACCAAGAGAAACTGAAGCCTTCAGAAGACAGAAATGCAGCTAAGAACTCTACTCAATTCTCTGTAATGACCTATATGGGAAATGAATCTAAAAAAGAGTTGAGATATGTATATGTATAGCTGATTCACTTTGCTGTACAGCAGAAAGTAACACAACATTGTAAATCAACTATACTCCAATAAAAATTAAAAAAAAAAAAAAGAACAGCAGCTAAATGGGACCTGCAGATCGATCAGGGTTTACAGCTAGACAAGAAAAAAACCTATCATTTTATCTATCATTTAGTTATCTAACTCTGTAAAAGTAGACAAAGGAACTGAAGACACCGCAGCTACTGAGAAATCCAGTGACACCACCGCAGAAACTACATCTGCCATTCTGATTAGCTGGGAGTCGGCACCAGCCATGTCGTATTCTAAGAACAGAGGCAGAGAAAGCATTAAACTCAGCCAGTGAACCGCAAACAGGGCCCAGTGCCAACTCAAAGAGTTCCCAGGGTATCAGCGAGATCTGGTCAAGTTGTTCGAATAATCCTTCTTTTCTAAAACATTCAGTACCTGGAGGAGCATGATGAACGCTCACACTTTTGCTAAACTTTCAGAAGCATTCGCCCAGGAGTACCCCAGCCTTCGAAATACCTGACTCTTTTGATATAAATTATCTAAGCTTTCTTAAATTCTCTTACGACATCTGTAACAACTTACCTGGATCACTAGAACGGAGAACAATAGATTCGTTCTCTAGTAGCCAAGCAGGTAATCCTCCCTAGGACAGGGGAAAAAAAAAAAAAAAAAAGGAAGAAGAGGCCATGATAAGGTCTTAGGGGAGACAGAAATTACTATTAGCAGTGAGGGGAAAGAAGAAAAATGTCATGGAGAAGGGGTATTTGAGCTGGGCTTTCTGGGTTGTAACTTTCAGGGCAATTAGAAATTGTAAACATAATAAAAATAAGATCACTGGGCATGAATGCAACGTTTTGAGAATCAAAGCCTTTTCTACAGATTCCTCCACTTAACCTCACAACTACCCTGTGAGGCAGACAGAGGCCACACCATGAACTTGTTTTTACAGATGAGGAAACTGACTTCTGTACGTGACCACCAAGAGGAGGACCCATGCCTTGTGACCCCTCCCTGCTCCTCTCTGCCTGGGCACTGCTCAAGGTAAAAGACAACTGGGTTTGCTCAGTCACAGGCCCGTGTTACCTGGAATTAGAGACTTACCAACGCTGCTTTAGTTCACTTGCCTCCAGATCCCTGCCTGACCGCACACCAGGCAGGCAGGGCAGGTCTAGCCGCACTCACCATGTCCCACTCTGCACAGATGTAAGGTCCAGGCCTCAGGATGACCAGCAGTCCCAGCTCATGTGCCAGCTGAATAAAATGCTCCACGTCGTGGTCCCCAGTGAACTCGTACTGTCCTGGCTGGGGCTCGTGGAAGTTCCAGGCCACGTACCTGCCAAGACACACACAGCCCCTTCCTGGAAATAGCTCAAAAATCCAGGTGTCCTACATGAATTTCTGAACAGTCTGCAGAACTATAAACCCGCAGGACACACAGACATCTTCCTAAGGCAGACGCGCAGAAAAGAAGCCTTCTTTTGAGCTTTCACAGCAGCTACCAAGAGAATCAAACTTGTGGGGAACACTTTTAAGTGTATGACCCTCAAAGAACGCCCATTCCTATTTAATGCTTGACTTAAAAAAAAAGACAGAGTTCATGGACACAAATTACTGCTATGGAAAAATTACTTATGCCTATGTAAGGGCTTAGGAAAAATGAAAATATCTGTGCTAAAGTAATAAGAGGCATACTTATTATTTTTTTTTTTTTGCGGTACGCGGGCCTCTCACTGCCGTGGCCTCTCCCATCGCGGAGCACAGGCTCCGGACGCGCAGGCTCAGCGGCCACGGACCACGGGCCCAGCCACCCCGCGGCACGCGGGATCCTCCCAGACCGGGGCACGAACCTGCGTCCCCCGCATCGGCAGGCGGACTCCCAACCACTGCGCCACCAGGGAAGCCCCATACTTATTTTTTGAAAAATATTTTTCAATAAAAATGGGAAAACCTCCAAGCCCTGCATCCTCCTAACAAAAGATTTTGTCAGGAATAGTCCGAAGGAGGTAAAATAACAAAAATTCTGGGACTTCCCTGGTGGCACCACAACTACTGAGCCTGCGCTCTAGAGCTTGCGTGCCACAATTACTGAGCCCGCATGCCACAACTACTGAAGCCCGCGTGCCTAAAGCCCATGCTCCACAACAAGAGAAGCCACCGCAATGAGAAGGAGCCCGCACATTACAATGAAGAGTAGCCCCCGCTCGCCACAACTAGAGAAAGCCTGTGTGCACCAATGAAGACCCAATGCAGCCAAAAATGAATAAATAAATTTATAAAAAATAAAATTCCGACCAGCTCCTTGGGCTGCCTGCAGCATGGGACACAAACTTATTTATTTATTTATTTTTAAAAGTTTATTTTTTTGAATTAAATTTTTGGCTGCGTTGGGTCTTCATTGCTGCGTGCGGGCTTTCTCTAGTTGCAGCGAGTGGGGCCTACTCTTCGTTGTGGTGCACGGGCTTCTGCTTGCGGCGGCTTCTCTTGTTGCGGAGCACGGGCTCTAGGCGCGCAGGCTTCACTAGTTGTGGTTCGTGGGCTCTGGAGCGCAGGCTCAGTAGTTGTGGCACATGGGCTTAGTTGCTCCGCGGCATGTGGGATCTTCCCGGACCAGGGCTCGAACCTATATCCCCTGCATTGGCAGGTGGATTCTTAACCACTGTGCCACCAGGGAAGCCCTGGGACACAACTTTAAATATGAAGCCACCCACTGCCATCACAAAGGTGTCTTTGATGACCCCTGGCTTGTGTTTTTTTCCCACAATCCCATGGTTTCAGGGTTCCCTGGAACAGTCTTGGTCCCCCAGAACTTAGTGTTGAAACTACAGACATGTCCCAGTGGCCCTAGAACCAGAATAACAAGTGGGATTCTTCCTAACTATCTGTCCCAGGAATCTGCCGCTGGGTTTTCTCACCCTTTATCTTTGAAGAGTTATCAGCAATCCACATCACCAGTGCAGAAACCAAAGTGGCCAGCCACCCCAACTTCCTTCTCAATTAGTCACTTTACAACAGCAGAAGAGATAAGGAGAGATAGTTTTGGGGTAAAATTCTGTAACCTTGGGCCATGGAATCACCCCAGCAGAACCACAAAGACAAACTAGGTTTCAGGAATCTACCCAACAAGGCATATCCCTCTAGGAGCTGAGAGGAGCTATGGTTGCCTACCAACACCCTTATCTTCAAATCTCAGCGGAACCTCTGTCCAAACACATGTGCCTGGGCAAATTTCAGTTTCGCCAGCTGCAAACAAGAAGGGTGACCTTGGAGAAATGGCATCATCCATGTAACGTGCCCTGCACACAGTAAACACTCAACCATTGTTACTTCCCTTTGCCCTTTCAAGATGATATCCATTGTATGACTTCTGGTGACAAAGTTCAAGGTTGGAAGAAGTAGTTAATTGTCTAAAGAAGGGACACTCAAGCCCATGACTAGCCTCTCCCGGGACCCCAGACCAGGCTATTCCCCATTCTGAGCAATGAAACAGCTGCACCGAGAGATGCAGCTGGACCCTCCCTCCAGGGGTGGGTGTCCAGGCCCAGGTGAGAGCCCAGTGCCCTCCTACTTACGTCTGGATGGCATTCAGTCCAGCCATCTTCATCTTCAGCAGCCGATCCTTCCAGTAGAAACGGGGCACGCGGAAATAGTGAATGCTTCCCGAGATGTAGCGGAAGGGCTGGCCATCCTTGAGGAAGCAGTTGTGGCCGTAATCGATCTCGAAAGTCCTCTGGGAGGCGTTCTACAGAGCAAGGACGGAACCACATGAGAACTTCCACCCTCCGCATCTCAGAAGCAGACGCTTCAACAGTGGCAACTGACTCCCTACCCTCTTAGTTTGTGTACGTTCTTGATTCTGGGCTATAAAGCAACCCACTGCTAAGTCAGGGCATGGAGGAGCCACGTGCAGGATTCCAGAGGCTGGCACCAATGTGACAATCAGTGGGTGAGCTGCAGAATTTACATGCTCAAAGAGAAAACCCTGCTGCAGGGGACTCTTCGCAAGGTGTGGCGAAGCTCAGTGTGCTGGGGCTGGAACACACACACACATATCCTGGACTCCATGGCTGTGACCTGCCAGAGCTCTGGGTGTCCCTCAACAGGAATGTCGTTGTGCTGAAAGCAACAGATCAGAAGTCCGAAGCCCTGAAGGCTTATCCTAGGTGCTGCGCTGAGTCCCACAATGACTGAGCATCCCTCTCTAACCCTGCATCTCTTCATCCATAAGTATGCAGGATGCCAGACTAAATGAACTCTAAGGCAATATGTGCGACCCAATTTGTAGGTTGTGAACTCAATTTGGTGATGATTGGCACTTTTTTTAATGGAAGAGAATAGAAATATCAGTGTATTGCACATAGTAAAGACAAGTGTTTTTTTAAAAATTTATTTTATTGAAGTACAGTCGATTTACAATGTTGTCTTAATTTCTGCTGTACAGAAAAGTGATTGTTATACACATATATACATTCTTTTTCATATTCTTTTCCATTATGGTTTACACAGGATATTGAATATAGTTCCCTGTGTTACACAGTAGGACCTTGTTGTTTATCCATTCTATATATAATAGTTTGCATCTGCTAATCCCAAACTCCCACTCCATCCCTCTCCCAACCCCCTCCCCCTTGGCAACCACAGGTCTGTTCTCTATGAAAACAAGTGTCATTTTATGAAATTTTGTTATATATACATATATAGAGTTGCATATGGTTGTACGTCTCTGTGGGGTTGAGATGTAAGATGTATTTCTATTAGCAACTAATCAAGATGCTTTTTTTTTTTTTTTTTTTTGCAGTACGCGGGCCTCTCACTGTTGTGGCCTCTCCCGTTGCGGAGCACAGGCTCCGGACGCGCAGGCTCAGCGGCCATGGCTCACGGGCCCAGCCGCTCTGCGGCATGTGGGATCTTCCCGGACCGCGGCATGAACCCGTGTCCCCTGCATCGGCAGGTGGACTCTCAACCACTGCGCCACCAGGGACGCCCAAGATGTATTTCTAGAAGTCAAATCAAAGTTTGAGAAACACAGTTTGGGGATCACTTCAGGAGCTGAAATGCTAGGATTTGAAAGGGAAGATCTCTGGGACTTCCCTGGCGGTCCAGTGGTTAAGACTCTGTACTTCCAGTGCAGGGGCTTGGGTTGGATCCCTGGTCAGGGAACTAAAATCCCACATGCCATGCAGCGTGGCCAAAAAAAATTTTTTAATTGAAAAAAAAAAAGAAAAAGAAAAGAAAGGGGAGACCTCAAACGGGAGGCGGACTGTGAGGTAGAATAGAACACTGCCCTCTGGTGGATATAAAAAGGCAGCAATAGACCTCAGGTTCCAACAGGACAAGGACTAGAAGAGACCATTTAATTAGTGTCCTCCATTGTTGGTAAGATTCCTTGTGCATCTTTAGGCTTTTTTTTTTTTAATCTCTTTTTCATAGCAGCATCACAGTCCATGAGAGCTTTGAGGGTTGCCCTTGAAGCCATACCTGGAAACATCAATGAGAGCAAGGGTCCTAGATCACACTTGGCCTGAAATCCAAATATAAAGTATTGTGACTGTGGGAATTCCCTGGCGGTCCAGTGGTTAGGACTCCAAGCTTCCACTGCAGGCGGCCCGGGTTCAGTCCCTGGTCGGGGAACTAAAGATCTTGCATGCCGCCAGGAGACTGCTTAGGGGCAACTGGAAAGCTTTACTGTATGTGAGTTACTAAAGCTAACCAAAAATAAACAAATAATTTAAGAATCATTTTTTAGAAGGTCAGAGTGTCAATTTAGTATCTCCAAACAACGCTTTAATTGCTACTCAAAAGCAAGAAACTCACATGATTTCTTATACTAGATGCCCCAATGGATGACTTTGAAAACATCTCACAGCATGTATATGATTAAATGTCAAATAAGGGTTTCCCACAAGTTCTTTGAGTTCAAAGGTGGCCCATATGTTGGGGAAATTGTTTGTACAGGTAGAAAGGGAGTGAGCAACTTCGGGCAGAACTGGGAAAAGGAAAGGGCTGTTTGGAGTTCGCTTGTCTAAGGGAAGGGATTTGGAGAAGCAGATGAGGTTGGAGAGAAACGATCTGGGCAGATGGTGGAATATGGCCTTTGTCCCACAGAGCAGAGCACCCCTGCATTCAAACAACCTCAAAATCCAGCCCAAACATCAACCTAACAAGCACTTGCAAATATTACAAACACCTACTATGTGCTGGGTAATAACAGAGGGGAACCAATAGATGCAGCCACAGACCACATGAAGCTTCTGTCTAGCAAGGAAGAAACCCAAGATTCGACATAGTGAGGCCTACAGAGTAAAATGAGGATAAAACCACCAGGTTGGGGCTTCCCTGGTGGCGCAGTGGTTGGGAGTCCGCCTACAGATGCAGGGGACACGGGTTCTTGCCCCGGTCCGGGAAGATTCCACATGCCGCGGAGCAGCTGGGCCCATGAGCCATGGCTGCTAAGCCTGTGCGTCCGGAGCCTGTGCTCCGCAACAAGAGAGGCCGCGATAGTGAGAGGCCCGCGCACCGCGATGAAGAGTGGCCCCCGCTTGCCACAACTAGAGAAAGCCCTCGCACAGAAACGAAGACCCAACACAGCAAAAATAAATAAATTAATTAAAAACTCCTACCCCCGACATCTAAAAAAAAAAAAAAAGAAGAAGAATGGGTCTAAGCTGAGCCCCAGGATGAGGAAGAGTTAGCCAAGGGGATGGGCGACACAGGCAGAGGAAACTGTAAGCCCTGGTGGAGGGGGCTCCACCCTCCTGAATTTTTTCCTAGTAAAATGTTGACACAAATTAAAAAGTCAGGGGCAGGGAGAATTGGAGAAAGGTGGTCAAAAGGCACAAACTTCCAGGGACTTCCCTGACAGTCTAGTGGTTAAGACTCTGCGCTCCCACTGCAGGGGGTGCAGGTTCAATCCCTGGTGGGGGCACTATGATCCCACATGCTGCGTGGCACAGCCAAAAAAATAAAGAGGTACAAACTTCCGGTTATCATAAATAAATACCAGGGATGTAAGGTACAACATGATGACTATAGCTAACACTGCTGTAGGATATACAGGAAAGCTGTTAAGAGAGTAGATCCTAAGAGTTCTCATCATAAGGAGAAGAAAATTTTTTCCTTTCTTCTTTCTTTCTTTCCTTTTTATTTTATCTGTATGAGAAGATGGGTGTTAGCTGAACCTATTGTGGTAATCATTTCACAACATGTAAATAAATCACGCTGTTCGCCTTAAACTTATCCAGTGATGTATGCCAATTATTTCTCAATAAAACTGGAAACAGGTTAAACTTAAAAAGTGGATGGAGGGCTTCCCTGGTGGCGCTGTGGTTGAGAGTCCGCCTGCCGATGCAGGGGACGCTGGTTCGTGCCCCGGTCCGGGAAGATCCCACATGCCGCGGAGCGGCTGGGCCCGTGAGCCATGGCCGCTGAGGCTGCGCGTCCGGAGCCTGTGCTCCGCGACGGGAGAGGCCACAACAGTGAGAGGCCCGCGTACCGCAAAAAAAAAAAAAAAAAAACTGGATGGAATAAATTACGGTTTCTATGGTACGTGTATTGCATATGAATGTACATACACACACATGATGAAATATTATATACATTCTGAGAGTACTGACTTATTCTTGCCACTGTGGTAAGATCTCTGAGACAGAATAAAGAGAAGGTCAAGAGGTGTTTTTTAAAACACACCTGGGGACTTCCTGGCGGTCCAATGGTTAAGACTCCGCACTTCCACTGCAGTGGGGGCGGGTTCCATCCCTGGTCGGGGAACTAAGATCCCGCATGCCCCAAGGTGCGGCCAAAAAATTAAAAAAACAAAAAAACGAAACTTCAAAAAAACACACCTATGTCAGGGCTGTGGATAGTCCCGCGCGAGTTCAGTGTACAGTGTGCTGACAGTGTCTCATCTCAAGCTCACCAGTCAAGTCTTTGTGTCTTCCCACCCACACGCCACGGGCACCTGCTCACCCAGAAGCCCAGGTGTCGGGGGGAGTCCACGTACCTCGGAGCAGCCCTCAACCACTGGGAGTGGATAACTGCACCCTCCTCTTTTTTTATTTTTATTTTTTTTGCGGTACGCGGTCCTCTCACTGTTATGGCCTCTCCCGTTGCGGAGCACAGGCTCCGGACGCGCAGGCTCAGCGGCCATGGCTCACGGATCCAGCCACTCTGCGGCATGTGGGATCTTCCCGGACCGGGGCACGAACCCGTGTCCCCTGCATCGGCAGGCGGACTCTCAACCACTGCGCCACCAGGGAAGCCCCACCCTCCTCTTTTAGGCAGGCAATTCGGGAGACGTTCCGTCTGCTCTCCAGGAGACCTTGGCAGAATCACGGTCCTGTTGCCCAGAGTGAGAATCTGTCCCTCTTGGGCCGCTTCCCAGATCACCTGCACTCCAGCCCTGGTTTCATGTTTTACTTCTAGAGGAACCCAAATTAAGACACTTGGTACCAGAACTGTCCTAAACAGCAGATCCTCAGGATGTGAGTCAATACCTGGATTTCTCATTTCCTGTGCGTCAAACAGCAGGAAGAACCCTACAGCTGGTGCTAAGTGGGTGGCGACGGCCCATGGTATGCAAACACACACGATAAGGCCCTCACCTGTGCAGGACTGGGAGGGGGCACGGGCAGAGGGGGGGAGTGGGCATCTGCATTAGCTCTACCCGTGGAATGGGGCTGAGGGGTGGGTGCTGGTAATTATAAGGATTGTGAGGTTGGCTGGTTTTTACTAACAGATTGGAAGCTTTGAAGAAAGAGACCGGTTGACAGGCTCAAATCAGCCATCCACTCAGGGCATTCTGTGAATGCCAGAGGCTTCCATGGCAATGTTTAAAGAGACCTACATCTCCTGCCAGAAAAATAAGGCCAGGACTTAATTGCGGAGGGGGAGGGGGGACACTGGGAGGGGATCTTGAGGGGGCAGAACACAAGGCAGATAGAGGGGAGTGTATGGACATGGTGCGTTCTCCCATGTGTGAGCTGTCATCTTGGTAAAGGTGCCCAACCCAGTCCCTGTGCTGTTGGAACCCAGTTCCTTGGAACTTGGACATGATATTGACTCACAGGAAATGAGGTGGAGGTGCCTGGACTGCCATGGAATCCTGAGGAAGGTATGAGATGGTTCCAAGAAGTGAGAAAGTAAAAACGGTGACCAGACACCCCAACATCTGACTATACTCCCCAGAACTGGCCAGAGAACACACCCTTCAGTAAGGAACACAGCAGTGAGGAGGGTCCTGGTGTCCTCCGGAAGTCCCCTGAGGGCTGTGCTCTGTGAGCAGGGGGTGACAGAAGATGCTCCCTCGTGTCTTCGAGGGTGATGAGATCCTGGCATAACCAAAGAGGTACCCCTTAACCGCCAGATGCAGATGGACATAATCACCACCACAAACAGCTAGGCCAGAGTGGCAGCTGGGGCGTGTTGACAGAGGTGACTTCAGGCAAGAGGGCGAGATGGTTGGCCAACCAGTGAGGGCGCTGCTTGATGTATCTCGCAAGAAAAAAATCAATCACTTGTGAGCAAAAGGCTGAGGTCAGCCCCTGCAGTGGAAAATCATGACTCCTTCATCTGGTTCCCAGCTCTGAGGTGGTTCTACAACAAACAGCTGATGGAAGGAAGGATTGGATGGATCCCCTTGAGGAAGGGCCCTGTGATGCCACCCTAAGTACACACAATAAATATTCCTTCCCCAGCGGGACTTAGGACACCTGTGTCCTAAGGAAAGTGCACCCCCAGACCTCATGAGGACTGTTGGATGCAGTCCGGGCTGGTATGTATATACCAGGGCTCCTGAATGCCACCACCCCCACCTTGTTGCCACGGGAAAGGGCCCACGTCCTTCTCACTAGTCAGAGGACCTACCCTATGGTGATGTCCCTGGTTCTGAGTGCAAACTGGGATGGTTCTACTTAACAGCCCCCAGAAGCCTCCCCATGAGTAACAGCCACTGTGGAGGGAAGGGCCAAACAGATGTCCTGGAACTGCCCACTGCCCACCTCCACCCAAGGTAATTCTGAACAAGCCCACAGTTCTCCTGGAATTGCAGACACTGGTGCCTCTGCCACAAAGACTCAGTGGACATCCTCATCACATCCCCATTCAGATCACCGGGGAGCCCCTGCCAAAAACAGATCGTGCTGGATGGTGGTGGACCACTTGTTTAACCAAGTGGTAGCCCCAGTGGCAGCTGTGGGACAGTCAACACAGCCTCTGGCATTTGGTCTGTGGCTAATCTTTTCAAAACTATTAATAAAAAGGGTCAAAAGCGGTTGGTTTTTAAGTGGGCAGGACAGCAGGACACATTCTTTGTCTTGCTCCAGGGACCTGGTAACTGCCCCGCTCTCTCCCATGAGACACCTCGACTGTCAGGACACTCCCTGAGCTGTCACACTGGTCTGATATACAAACAACAGCATGTTATTTGGACCTGGGGAGCAGTGACAAGTCTCTGAAACGGAAGCTTAGAAAAGCAGCAGAGGGGATGATACAGACAGATGCAGAAGCAGCATCACCTAAGAGACAGCCTCTAACTGGTGACTGTCAGGGCCAAGGTAAACAGGGAAAATCCACTTCATGGCTCCAAAGTGACCCCTTTCAATGCTGAAGGACCTGAGAGGACCCAGCCTAAAAGAGTCAGCTTCCTTAATCTCTGAGCTGTGGCACCACTGATGGAAGTAGGGCCATCGAGAAATGTGGGGGGAGGAGAAAAGAGGGAAAGCTGCCTTCAGAGTTTATTCCCCCCAAATACATATAATGGAAAATTTTCCCTGTGTGCAAATTCCACCCCCTTTTTTTTTGGCTGCGCTGGGTCTTCGCTGCTGCACGCGGGCTTTCTCCAGTTGCGGCGAGTGGGGGCTACTCTCCATTGCAGTGTGCGGGCTTCTCATTGCGGTGGCTTCTCTTGTTGCGCAGTGCAGGCTCTAGGCACACGGGTTTCAGTATTTGTGGCACAGGGGCTCAGTAACTGTGGCTCGCAGGCTCAGTAGTTGTGGCTCGCGGGCTCTAGAGCACAGTCTCAGTAATTGTGGTGCACGGGCTTAGTTGCTCCATGGCATGTGGGATCTTCCCCAACCAGGGATGGAACCCGTGTCCTCTGCATTGGCAGGCGGATTCTTAACTACTGGACACCTACTTCCCCAACCCCTTTTTAATTAATTCGCATTGGAACCAAATACTGAAGAGCCACAGTTTTATTTCACATGTGCTCGGGTGTGGTAGCATCAATATTTACAGTGCATGAGGTCACAGAACTTACAGAATAAAAAGCAATTCCAAGCAAGTCAAAGCCCACACCTTTCCAAGCCGTGCCCCCACCCCCAACCAATGTATTATACATAATGCATATAACACTGGAGAAAAAAGACCACAGTACAAATGAAATAACCCCAGACCAAATACATATCAGGTAACTAATACTGTCCGATACAACATGTTTAAAGTTAATGATGCTGTTGAGATTATTTCAGTGGTGAATAAGCCTTTCTTTAAAAAAAATTCAATGTAACATTGGTATTTACATCACCAGGTAATGTGAACATGCCTCAAGTTGCCTAATCCTCAGAACTAAAATTAATTATATTTGCATTATTTGTGCACATTCCTCAACCTGAATAAAGAAATAAAAGGAGCTCAGTGCTATCCCAGGTTATGTGTCATGCCGATTACGTGAAGATGCTAATGTCTTCAAGTCTCTCATAATAACTCAGGTAAGCACCTAGTCCATGGATCTCCAACCCCAGCACCCTACATACCTTCTCAACTCACCCCAGAGGCCCAAGAGCCTGGAGAATTCCTGACATGAGCTGCTCAGCTCCAGGGTGACAGAAACCCAACCATCCCAGGCTGCTAGCACCCTAGTGTTAAGGGAAAAGGGATTAAGAGAAGGGGAGAAGACAGGGGTGGAGGGGTGTTTACACACATGGGCGTCCCAGATCCCTCAGTTCACAGAGCAAAGAGAAAGGGAAGGAATATTGCAGACGACTATAAAACACACATTGATAATGCCAGAGCTAGAGACTTTCAAACATCAAATGTCATGGAAGCACCATTACATCAGACAGGCTGTAGAAGAAAAACCACCCCACGGAATGAATGGTGATAATCAATATGGATCTGGAGGAATTTGTGAATGATCTGCCATGGCTTATAGATTTATTAACTTTATTTACTTATTCCTGTCTTGTTCCAAGAAGATTTTTGTTCAGCATTCCAAAAGACTGTGGATAAAGAGTGCAAATTTCAATGGAAGAGGAAGGGGAAATGGCAGAATGGAGGAGAAATGAGTTGAGGATCAGTTCCCTATCCTCCAGGACTCACAGACATTTACAGATTTAATTCTGCTCCGTCATCTCAGAGAAAAGGTAAGTACACAGTTTTAAAAAAATAAATTTAAAAATATAAAATAATTCTTAAAAGTGAAAAACAGACCTAACTGTCCACAGAGGAAGGAATCATTTCAAGTGAATTTGAAATAGTATTTTGACTATATTTAGACTAAGGATAAAAATACATCTTGAACTGCATTAAAACAAATAAACCTGCATCCGGTAGATTTCATCCTATTAATAATATTTCATTACTATTCTGAATCTATAAAATACATAATAGGATAAATAAGCAATTACATCGGGTTGTCAGGAACCAAACATTTCAGTATAAAATAGAAAAAAACATAAAATCAAAGAAAGTTAAGTAAAAGTCCTGCAATCAGGAAATCTCTGTACTGTCCACTCAATTTTGCTATGAACCTAAAACTGCTCTAAAAACTAATGTAACTTAAAATTTTTTCTCTTTCTAAAAAAATATTTATTTCCCAGCAATAGCCACAGAAACAGCTAAGAAATGACACTAGCCAGTAGCATTTAGCTCCTCTAGCACTTAAATTATGGTCTCTAAATATTTCCCACAAAAAGGAACCAGGGCTCCTTAAGAAATCACTTAATCCAAGTCTGGGGCAGAATATATACAAAATAAGCCTAAAACAATCAACAACTATTAGGGCCACACAAAATGACACAGAAGCCAATTTGAAGGAGCTCCAACTGGCTGAAAATGGGATATTTTGAGCATTAAAAGATTTAGCATTTCGTTAGATTGAAACACGTCAGATATGCAAAAATAGCCAAATTCATAATACTCCCTCCCACCTAAAAGAAAAGCTTATTGGTCATCCCTGAAGTCTGCTGGGCTATCAACTAATTATTCTGAAAACTAATGAATAAAGAGGAAGAATCCAGCATCCGTCTTGCCTTTGGTACAGACTTTTTCAGAATAACCAAACAATTGATGAAGAGAATTCTTTGTAGAAGAACCACAGCTAGTAAATGCAGAAGAAATGAGATTAAAAATCATCGTTTTGGGGGCTGAAGGCAGAATTACACTTCTTTTTCTTTTTTTTTTTTTTGGCCGCACCATGCGGCTTGTGGGATCTTAGCTCCTTGACCAGGGATTGAACCCAGGCCCTCGGCAGCAAGAGTGCAGAGTCCTAACCACTAGACCACCAGTGAATTCCCAGGATTATACTTCTAAGCTCCACAAAAACTCCTTCAAAATTCAGAACTGAGGTAAAAGAAGTTTCCATTGTCTCTTGAATAGATAAAAGCCAACTAAATACTCCCAGAAAGTCTATTTAGTACTCTGGCCTGCTAAATTCTGTATTAAATGTATCAAACTTAACAAAAAAATCACCATTTTACAATCCCTACTGGACTAATGACTTTAGGCAACAATCATCAATGACTGCTGAAACATTAGATGAAAAGATGATGTGGAACCTTCTAGTGGAGGAGCCAAGCTGACAACACCTGGTCAATCTCAGCATCACTGAAAGCAATGAAGTCTTCCTACCAAAAAAGGAGAAAAGTTGAACGTGAATCTGTCTAGCTTCTAGCTCTAATAGATCTAGCTCTAATAGATCTAGCTCTAATAGATCTAACTTTAATAGATGTCCACCTCTACCAGTTTACAGAAAATATGAAGGATAGTACATGTCAAACACCACCACAAATCCAAAATGTAGGAAATACCAAGACATAATATCCAGATAACTTGAACAAATAAATGGCACAAAATAAGAAGAGAGGGTATCTTATAGACTTAGAGAGACTTAAGAAATATATCACATACAATATATGGACCTTGTTTTTAGATCCTGATTCAAACAAAAGAACTGTAAAGTGACACAATTCCTCAAGAAATCAAAGAAAAAAACTAAAGCTAGCAGAAGGGAGGAAATAATGAAAATTAGAGCAGGGATTAAGTGAAATAGAGAATAGAAAAAAAAAATCAATGAAAGTAGGAGTTCTTTTTTTTTTTTTTTGCGGTAATGCGGGCCTCTCACTGTTGTGGCCTCTCCCTTTGCGGACGGAGCACAGGCTCCGGACGCGCAGGCTCAGCGGTCATGGCTCACGGGCCCAGCCGCTCCGCGGCATGTGGGATCTTCCTGGACCGGGGCAAGAACCCGTGTCCCCTGCATCGGCAGGCGGACTCTCAACCACTGCGCCACCATGGAATCCCAAGAGTTCATTTTTTGAAAAGATCAACAAAACTGATAAATCTTTAGCTAGATTAACTAAGAAAAAAAGAAAGAAGCCTCAAAATCAGAAATGAAAGAGAAGATACTACAACTGATGGCACACACACAAAAAGGATTATGAGACTACTATGAACAATTGTATACCTATAAATTGCGAAACCTAAAGAAAGATAAATGTCTAGAAACATACAACCTACCAAGACCGAATCATGAAAAAATAGAAAATTGCACAAACCAATAACTAGTAAGAAGATAGAATCAGTCATTGAAAATCTCAAAGAAAAACAAAGGATCAGATAGCTTCAGCTAGAGAATTCTACCAAACATTTAAAGAAGAATTAACACCAATCCTCCTGAAACTCTTCCAAAAAATTAAAAAGGAGGGAACACTTGTAAGCTCATCCTATGAGAACAACATAACCCTAACACCAACACCAGACAGGACATAACAAAAAAAGAAAACTGCAAGCCAATATCAATATTCCTGATTAATATTGATGCAGAAATCCTCAACAAATATCAGCAAACTAAATTCAACAACTTTTTTTTTTTTTTTTTTTTGGCCACGCTACATGGCTTGTGGGATCTTAGTTCCCTGACAAGGGATGGAACCCACGCCCTTGGCAGTAAAAGCACCGAGTCCTAACCACTAGAGCACCAGGGAATTCCCTCAAGAACTCTTTAAGAGGATTATACATCATGACCAAGTGAGATTCAGAATGCAAGAATGATTCAACATATGAAAATCAATCAATGGAACGCACATTAACAGAATGAAGGACAAAACCATGATCATTTCAATTGAGGCAGAAATTTATTTGGTAAGATTCCACAACTTTTTACGATAAAACACTTAACAAACTATGAATTGAAGAAAATTACCTCAACACAATGAAGGCCGTATACGAAAACCAATAGTTAACATCATACTCGATGTGAAAGATTGCAAGCTTTTCTTCCATGATCAGGAACAAGGCAAGGATGCTCGCTCTCACCACTTTTATTCAACATACTGTTGGGAGTCCTAGCCAGAGCAACAAGCAAGAAAAAGAAACAAAAGACGTTCAATTTGAAAGGAAGAAGTAAAATTATCTCTATTCACAGACATGATCTTATATGTAGAACACCCTAAAGATTTCACACATACACACACACGCAAAATTGTTAGAACTAATAAATGAATTCAACAAAGTTGCAGGATACAAAATCAACATACAAAAATCAGTTGTATTTCTATACACTGACAATGAACAATCCAAAAAGGGAATTAAGCAATTCCAATTATAATAGCATCAAAGAGAATAAAATACTTGGGAATAAACCTAACCGAGGAGGTGAAAGACTCATACACTGAAAACTACAAAACACTGCTGAGATTTTAAAAGACACAGATAAATGGAAAGACATCCCATGTTAATGGATCGAAATACTTAGTATTGTTAAGATGTCCATATTACCCAATATGATCTATAGAGTCAGTGTAATCTCTATCAGAAACCCAACAGCATTCTTTGCAGAAATAGAAAAATTCATCCTAAAATTCATACAGAATTTCAAGGAACCCCCAATAGCTAAAACAATTTTGGAAAAGAAGAACAAAGTTGGGAGACTCACACTTCCTGATTTCAAAACTACTGTAATAAAAAACAATGAGTTCCTGATATAAAGACAGACAAATACACCAATAGAATAGAATAGAGGGGCCTGAAAATAAACTGTCACACAAATGTTCACATGGTCATCAGTAAGGGTGCCAAGACCACTCAATGGGGAAAGGACAGTCTCTTAAACAAAAAGTGTTGGGAAAACTGGATATCCACATGCAGAAGAATGAAGTTGGATCCTTAATTTACACCATATACAAAAATAACTCAAAATGGATCAAAGACCGAAACATAAAACCCAAAATTTAAAACTCCTCGAAGAAAACATAGGGGGAAAGCTTTATGATATTGGGCTTGGTTGGCAGTGACTGCTTGGTTATGACACCAAAAGCACTGGCAACAAAAGCAAAAATAGACAAATGGAACATCAAACTTAACTTTTTCGCATCAAGGGATACAATCAATACAGTGAAAAGTCAATCTATGGAATGGGAGATAATAATTGCAAATCATATATCTGATAAGCGGTTAATATCCAGAATAATAAAGACCTACAACTCAACAACAAAAAAATCAAATATGATTTTAAAATGGGCAAAAGACCTGAATAGACATTCTTCCAAAGATGGTATACAAATAGCCAACAAGCCTATGAAAAGATGCTCAACATTACCAATCATCAGAGAAATGCAAATCAACACCACAATAAGTTATCATCTCACACCACTATCAAAAACAAACAAACAGGGACTTCCCTGGTGGCGCAGTGGTTAAGAATCTGCCTGCCAACGCAGGGGACATGGGTTCAAGCCCCAGTCTGGGAAGATCCCACATGCCGCGGAGCAACTAAGCCCATGCGCCACAACTACTAAGCCTGTGCTATAGAGCCTGGGAACCACAACTACTGAGCCCGCGTGCCACAACTACTGAAGCCTGAGCGCCTAGAGCCCATGCTCCGCAACAAGAGAAGCCCCACTCGCCTCAACTAGAGAAAGCCCGCGCACAGCAACAAAGACCCAATGCAGCCAAAAATAAATTTAAAAAAAAGAAAAAGAATCTGCCTGTCAATACAGGGGACACGGGTTCGATCCCCAGTCCAGGAAGATCCCACATGCCACGGAGCAACTAAGCCTGTGCACCAGAACTACTGAGCCTGTGTTCTACAGCCCGCGAGCCACAACTACTGAGCTGCGTGCCTAGAGCCCATGCTCGCAACAAGAGAAGCCACTGCAATGAGAAGCCCGTGCACCGCAACAAAGAGTAGCCACCGCTCGCCACAACGAGAGAAAGCCCGCGCAGAGCAGCGACCTAGTGTAGCCATAAATAAATAAATAAATAAATAAATAAATTTATTAAAACAAACAAAAAAATGGAAGATAAGATTTGGTGAGGATATAGAGAAACTGGAACACTTGTGTACTGCTGATGGGATTATAAAGTGGTCCAACTGCTATGAAAAACAGTATAGAGTTTCCTCAAAAAATGAAAAATAGAACTACTATATGATCCAGCAATCCCACTTCTGGGTATATATCCAAAAGAATAGAAAGCAGGGTCTCAAAGAGATATTTGCACACCCATGTTCACAGCAGCACTATTCACAACAGGCAAGAGGTGAAAGCAACCCAAATGTCCACTGATGAATGAACAAACTGTGGTATATACATGCAATGGAATATTATTCATCCTTAAAAAGGAAGTCTTGTCACATGCTACAGTGGGGATGAACACTGAGGACATTATGCTAAGTGAAATAATCCAGCCACAAAAGACAAATGATATATAATTCCACTTATATGAAGTACCCAGAGTAGTCAGATTCATAGAAACAGAATGTAAAGTAGTGGTTACCAGAGGCTGGGGGTGGGTAGGGGAGTTGTTGTTTAATGGGTATAGAGTTTTACATTTGCAAGATGAAAAAGCTCTGGAGATCTGTTGTACATCAATGTGAATACACTTAACGCCATTGAACTGTACACTTAAAAATCACTAAGATGATAAATTCCACACTATGTGTTTTTCTATCACACACACACAAAAGACAATTGAGATAATCGGAAAAACTGAAAACTAACTCTTTACACAGTTAACTACATTTGAATCCTAAAATTACTTGTAATAGATACAGCCACCTAATCCTCAGACAGTGGAAAAAATACTTTTATTAAGAGGTAGAAAACCTAACTTCTAACCCCAAGTCTCCTAACTAGGTATAAGATGATATTAAAGAATTACTGTGAATTTCATCAGCTATAACAGCATTATGGATATGCTTTTTTAAAAAGGATTCATACTGAAGCATTTGGGGGTGAAATTATATTTTCTAAGATTTGCCTTAATATACTCCTGACAAAAAAGAAAGAGTGAAGGGCTGGGGTAGATGAGAAGGAACAGTAGAATAGTCACAAATGTTGAAGCTGGGTGATGGGGATTCTGTTGCTGCTCTCCCTAGTTTGTGAATACTTCCAAGTTTTCACAATAAAAAGCTTTTAAAAAGAACAAACAAGGGGAAAAAAGGATGGTCGGACGGATGGATGTTTGGAATGAATGGCAGTAGGATTAATGTATTGAGGTTTTATAACAATAGTATCCCAGGGCTTCCCTGGTGGTGCAGTGGTTGAGAATCTGCCTGCCAATGCAGGGGACACGGGTTTGAGCCCTGGTCTGGGAAGATCCCACATGCCGCGGAGCAACTAGGCCCGTGAGCCACAACTACTGAGCCTGCGCTCTGCAACAAGAGAGGCCGCGATAGTGAGAGGCCAGTGCACCGCGATGAAGAGTGGCCCCCGCTTGCCGCAACTAGAGAAAGCCCTCACACAGAAACGAAGACCCAACACAGCCAAAAATAAATAAATAAAAATTTAAAACAAAATGTATATATAGTATCCCAGTACACAGGCTATAGTTAATTTTTTTTTTTTTTTTTTGTGCTACGCGGGCCTCTCACTGTTGTGGCCTCTCCCGTTGCGGAGCACAGGCTCCGGACGCGCAGGCTCAGCGGCCATGGCTCACGGGCCCAGCCGCTCTGCGGCATGTGGGATCTTCCCGGACCGGGGCACGAACCCGTGTCCCCTGCATCGGCAGGCGGACTCTCAACCACTGCGCCACCAGGGAAGCCCTATAGTTAATTTTTAGAAAGCTTTATGTTTCATTTTAACTTGCATTTAACAGATTTTTAAAAAGAAACTAGAATGAAATTGAAAGCATTTTCAAGCTTCAAGTAAATGTTTCTCACCACCTCCCCCAGCAATAAATAAACAAATCAAAGAAGGTAAATGAGTGAAGAACAGGGAACAGAGGTACCAAGGGGGCCGTGGAGAGCAGCCCACCAGGACCATATCTGGACACAATTGGAGAAATTTGTGCTGGGAAAACTTCCACCACGTCATGGGACACAAACCAAGTGTGAGAAGGTGCTGCTGACTATTCCTTGGGCACAGAAGATGGACCTGTCTTGTTTCTGTTAAGAGAGGAATCAGTCAAGCAAGGACTTCAGAGCAGGGATGACAGACAGGTGCTCAAGACTGAAAAATGCTGGCACTCAGCGAAAGAGAAGAGACAAGAAGGTACAAGATGAAAAGCAGGACTGATGGAAGTGAATTCCATCCAGCTCAGGGCACTGATGAGAAAGATCCCAAATCAAGAAACCAGTGAAATAATACTTGGTAGAGCAGGAGACACACAAGGTGGAAGACAAATGGCAGAACTAGTGTAGACTGGGGGTGATCCCAACTGGGGTCAGGGCACGAGAATGTGAGAGGGTCTGGAAGAGTTCCTGAGATGGCGAGGTCGAGTGATACCACCAAGAACGCAGTCAGGAAACTTGAGCTGAGCTGGGCGCTGCCCTTGGCAAAGCACTTCCCCCTCCTATAACCCCACCACCCGCAAAATGTGTTAAAAGAAAGCCTCTCCAGGGTCCTTTCCTTGGTTCTGGATAAGTTTTTCTCCAAACTTATTCCTGGCTGTAAGGATGATTAAACACGAGGGGGTAAATAATAAGGAAACCACTGAAATCTCAACTCAGATACATTTTAAACTCGACTGGAAGACCCGCTGTCAATACTTTGGTTGCCTGGAAACAAGAAAGGTGGTCTCCAGGAGCCCCCAGGGTTCCGCTAACCAAGAGGACAAGGGGGAAAATGGAGAGACTTGCCCTGGCCAGGCTGAGTGTGCACAGGGAGACAATAACACAGGCAAGAGACAGAGGAAAGCAACCCCAGCAGTTGCTGCTGTGACAAATCACTGGGCCCCAGCAGCAGGCGGCATGGGACCCACTCCTGTTTCCCAGGACTGGCTGCTCCATAAATTCTCTGTGCACCTGTGACCAACACAGTCCCTTTGCAGGCCCCATGGGATGTTTAAAAATTAGCAACATCAACTGCTTCCTTGTGACTGAGCTACAAGCAACTTCTGCGCCATGTCTTAATACCCTCCCTGCAAAACAATCTTGAGGTAGATACGATAATTATCCCCATTTCAGGGTGAGGGAAACCGAGGCTCAGTGAGGTCATTTGCCCGATGCTGCCTGACAAGAAAGCAGGAGGGTGAGCCCCTCCAGTCAGAGTTCCCTGTCGCAGAAAGATTCTCAGTGAGGCCTTGTCTATCAGGCCTTATTGCTACCCCAGGGTCAAAGGGTATCCTACCTCTGGCACAGAGGCCGGCCAGCGAGGCTGGGGCTGCTCCAGACACGGTAACCCCTGCCTCTTTTTCTGAGGGTCCAGCTTAGGGATGGCCGTCTGGTTCTGTGGCCAGAGCGCTAGGACAGCTCTGATGGGGTCAGGCTGGTGGGGGGGAAGGGGGCAGTGAGCCACCAGCAGGAAGGACAGCCCAGCATCCCAGAGCCAGGGGTCCCACGAAGGGAAGGCCTTGGGGCCCGCAGGAGCTCAGTGCCCTGCCACTCCCCATGCAAGCCTCAACCTCCCTACCGGTAGAGAGCGAACCTCCGTTTCTGACCCAAACCTGGGGTGGGGGGTGTGCACTCCAGTTTCCTGACTGTCCCTCCAGTGTAACAGCCACCCTACACTGAAACTGGCCGACCCCCTTCCGGGTCCTGCTCAAGTAGTTACCATGAACTGAAATCGGCCTCAAGCAGACCACTTCGAAAGGGCATCAGGTTATAGGCCCTTGCTTGTTCTCGTTACAATGTTACTTGTGTTTGAACCCTATCCTCACCTGTAAGGGTAGAGCTACTTACCATCAGGCAGTGGGAAGAACACTGGTCTTGGGAGGCAGAAAACCTGGCTTCCAGCCAGAATCTCCCATAACCCTTGTGCTGCCGCCAGTGCTCTACCTCCCTTTGCCTCGGTTCCCTCATCTCTCAGTTGGGGAAAGTCGCCTGTCCCTAATCACCTCATCCAGGTGTTGTATAAAAGAAGCCAAGTTTGGCAAACACCCTCTGAATTCCTAGGCAGCGGCACTCTGACCTTCATTCACGGACCAGTGTTCCCATCCTTCTGCCCCACCCCCAACCCCAAAGGCCCAGGAGCACAGCCAATTAGACAGCATCACTCAAGGCCCGGAACAGGATGAGCCTATATTCCAGCCGACTTGGCTGATGCTCTCAGTAAAGGGGACTCTGATAGAACCAAGGGGGAAAAGAAAAGCTTCTTCTCCAGCAGCCAGAGGGGCCTCCATCTCGCCAGTTCTCCCAGATTACCTAGCCACACTGCCCCTTCCCCAGAAAGCTCTGGATCAATGATTTTGAAAACTGCTTAAGTCCTAAAGAGGCTTTTAAAATACCAAGAGCCCCCTCCCTACTCCACTTTCCACAGGGATCCCCTTCAAGCAACCCCCTGGTTCAGTTCATCCCCATGAGTTCTGCAGAGGAGGAGGGCTTACTCCACATCATCTGGAAAATAGATGCCTGTTCCTACACATGTGACTTTAGTGGCCTCACAAATGCACAGAAAGAAGCAGATGGCCACCTACAGAGTTAACAGGCAGCCCCACCACTGATCACGGTGCAAGCCGGTCTTGTGACAAGCGTGTGCTGGCAGGAGAGACTGGAGGGGATAAAGCAGGCAGCCTGGTCTGCAGAGGGTCGGGGATGGAGGGCAAGGGCAATGAGGAGGCGCACGGGGCAGGGGTGGGTTCAGGGAACCCGCTGCAGGACGAGCTCTGTAATCTCCGCCCTGCTGCCCAGTCGCATGGGTATCCCATAGTAGGCCGTGCCTGGGCTCACATAAACAAATGTAGTCTGGGCCACTTGGTACAGACCAGCAAAGAAGGGGTTCAGGAGATAGGCTGCCACATTCAAGGGAAAGATCTGCCCAGCGTGAGTGTGCCCAGAAAGGATCAAGTTGATATCTGGCCGAGCCTGGAGAGCTCTCTTGGCAGCCAGGGGCTGATGAGCTAGCAAGATGGTGGTGTGGTCCGGGCTGCAGCCCCCCAGAGCCTTCTTGAGATCCATGCCGTGGCCAGAGTAGTGCAGGATGTCTGCTTCGATGTCGTCCACCCCGGCCAAGCAGATCCAGTCATCATCCTCACCCCTGCCAGGCTGGGCCCGGGTGGCAGAAATCTTCACGTTCTGATTGTGAAGGGGCGTGACGTTCAGGGATTCCAGCAGCGCAAACCAGTTGCTGACATCTGATGTGTAGTACTCGTGATTCCCCGTGACGAAGTAGGTGCCGAGGCGTGAACGAAGCTGGCCCAGAGGAGCGACGGCTGTCCGGAGGACAGAGGCTTCGGCATCACACAGGTCACCCACAATCACTGTGACGTCCGGTTCCAGCGTGTTCACCATCTTCACGAACATCTCCATCTTGGTCCTGCCCACCGTGGGGCCCAAGTGGATGTCGGAGAGCAGCGCGATCTTGAGGTTGTCCATGGAGGCGGGCAGCCAATGGATGGGCACCTCCACGGTTTTCACAGCCGGGGGCTGGGCAGCGTTCAGCAGCCCTACCACACTGAGCACGGCGGACACCAGCACCGCCAGCGCTGGCCTGAGTGCCAGCTTCCTTGTCTTGTCAAGGCTGCCCACCACCCTGCCGGCGCGCAAGGCCAGGAGCTGGTAGGCCTGCTCCATGCCACTGAGGGTACAGAGGAAGCAGACCATGATGATGTATGCCCCAAGGCAGGAGTAGGCCGTCAGGGAAAAGAGATAGGGCTCCTCGGCCACTAGAAAGATCATGGTGAAGAAACTGGAATGGGCCAGGGCCAGGAAGGCCACAACGGCCAACTTCCAAAGCTGGAAACAGGCCGACTCTGCAGCAGGGGAGTGGCTGAGGTTGCTGACGGTGCTTCGCCAGATGTAGAGGGAACCGAGGAGCATGAGCGAGTTGGCAAACAGGGCGAGCTGCAGGCGGAACAGCCACCGCCAGGCCCTGAGCTCGAGGCTCTCCGCCAGGTAGGAGCGGGAGATGACCATGGACACGAAGACAGTGCCGGCTGCCAGGGCGGCCTTTGCGCCCAGGGACAGCTGCCTGAAGATCGCCATCACCTCTGCTCCTAAGAGGGTCCCCTGCCAGTTCTGTGCAGGCGGGCTCTGGAAGGTGAGCTCCTTAGATAGGACAGTGGCCAAGGACAGGTTTCCAGGTCAGCTCCGCCTGCAACCAGGAACCGGCGTCAGCTTTGTGGGATATGAGAGCTTCCTTGTCCCCAGTCAAAACCTGAAGGCCACTTACACCTGCCCAACCCATCCTGAATCCAAGCCACTCAAATACCAGTCAGTTGCTACATTTTATTATTGAAATACAAACACGCTGGATTATAACAGGATGGGCAGTTTCATTTTCTTACCGTTTTCTGTATGTTTCAGGTATTTCCATAATGCGTGTGAACTTTTATAATAACAAAAACATTATTCTAAACCAGCGGTTCTCAAAGTGTGGTCCAGGGAGACCCTTTCGGGGGGTCCATTAAGTCAAAACTATTTTCAAAAACAGTACTAAGGGGCTTCCCTGGTGGCGCAGTGGTTGAGAGTCTGCCTGCCGATGCAGGGGACGCGGGTTCAAGCCCCGGTCTGCGAGGATCCCACATGCCGCGGAGCGGCTGGGCCCGTGAGCCATGGCCGCTGAGCCTGAGCGTCCGGAGCCCGTGCTCCGCAGCGGGAAAGGCCACGGCAGTGAGAGGCCCGGGTACCGCAAAAAAAACCAAAACAAAACAGCACTAAGCCATAACCATTCTCTCATGAGTGTACAGTGAAGTTT
Organism: Aethalodelphis obliquidens; assembly: GCF_003676395.1. Classification (NCBI taxonomy): domain Eukaryota; kingdom Metazoa; phylum Chordata; class Mammalia; order Artiodactyla; family Delphinidae; genus Aethalodelphis; species Aethalodelphis obliquidens. The sequence continues at coordinate 5,365,364 of NW_020838006.1, forward strand.
TCCAGAGGCTACATGACATGTGATATAGCGAGAATGAATGCAGAAGTAGCTATGAGAATCCAACTATCATCTATTAAGACAGACATGAAAGAGATTTGCAAAAATGTACAATGTCACTCTTCGCCCTACAATTTGGGAAGAAATTATTATTTTTCAAGAAATATATAAAGTTTATTAACATATAACGATTTTACGATTTCTTAAGTAAGTTAATAAATACTTTTAAATGTTCGGTTTTAACTTCTAGGACAGTTAATGTTTGAGAACCGCTGTTGTAAATAAATGTAAGAAGGAAATCATGGAAAGCTAGTTGGCTGGTATCTTTTCCAGCTCTAGGCCCAGGAGGGACACCTAGACACCTAACATAAGGATTCCTGGGGTGAAGACGGCCTCCTGGCAGTCACAGGGCAGCCCCTGTGAATGATGCTGCACAAGGATAATGAGCGACCACGACATGGCAGGCTGCCCTGTCCCCCAGCTCCTCCTCCATAAATCCTTATCCCTCCCGTCTCACAACCCTCCTAGACATCGGTTAAGATCTGCCATCTCCCCATCTTTCTCTGCCACTGAATCCTTGAACTGTTCTCTTGTGGCTCTCATGGCTGGCTAGTTCCCACTCCAGGGCTCCCAGACAAAAAACTGGGCCAGGGGAAGCACAGACCCAGGTAGACAAAGGTTAGCAAATAGTCATTTGAGGTGACCTTTTCCCAAGAAGAATCCAAAATGAAAATATTTTCAGCAGTTGTTTTCCAAATAAGATTCTCAACCTCGGTTTAAGATAGATAAATTAAAATAAAAAAATATATATATATATATTTTTTTCCCCTGCCCTACGTACTTTACTGAAAGCCTTTTATCAAAGGTGTAATTTGCAAGTCAAAGTTCACCATTTTCCACTTATAAAACAAGTCCCAGACTCAGCCCATCCGAACTCTGGAGAAACCAAAGTTGGTTCCCTGAACGTGCAGAGAGACAGGCGCCCGTTTAAATCCCCCGGTCCCTCTCCCCTTAGATCCACCCCACCTTTCCAAGGCCGTGATGCTGACCTTCCCAGGAGCGATTCGGAGTTCCCTCGGCCCCTGCCTTAGCTCTGCCGGGTGGACTGAGGCTGTAGTTCTCCCGCAATCGTGCACGCCCCGCACCGCCCAGCACCTCGTCCCGCCAGACCTCCCTCCAGCAACGCTGGCGGCTACCTGCAGCCTGCCTCTTGCCCACCGCCAAACCCTAAAGGTTTGGAAAATCCAAGCCTTAAAAAGTAGGCGGCGGGAAGGGCCGAGAAGGGCACGAGATGTCCGAAAAGAGACCACCTCGAAGGTAATTAATCCAATGTTCCCATTGCGGGGGCCTCTCTTGACCCCATTTTTCTCCTTCCGGAGCGCTCCGCAGAGCGCTGGCAAGGAAGGGCGCGCCAAGCAGACAGAGCCCAAGGCGCCCTCCAAGAACGCGCGCTACTTGGAATCCCCCTGCCGGAAACCCGCAAAGCTGGAAAGCACCTCATCTCAGCCCCTCATTGCACCAATAAGGAAGTAGGTCCCAGCGAAAAGAGGCGGCAGGGGCGGAACACACGAGCGACAGAGCTACCGGTAAGGAAGCGCGCCCCGCCCGGCCGGCCCTCTGCCGGCTCAGCCCACTGCCTGAGCTCCCCCCGTTGCCTTGCGGGCCCGGGCGCGCCTTGGGGTCCCAGGACCTCCGCCCTTTGGGACCCCAGGTGGCCGCAGCACCAGCCCGGTCCCCCGCCAGCCTGTCCCCTATCCATCATTCCTGCGCGGGGGTCCTGTGGACTTACGTGCAAGCCACGCGCAGAGCCCAGCAGCAGGGGCACCAGCAGCAGGGAGAGGATGCGAACGACCCCCGGCATATCCACCCTCCGGCCTCCTGGCTCCACTGTCAGCGCCCGGGCAGCCGCCGGGTGTCACTTGACTGAGGACCCGCGGCCTGGCACCGCCCCGCGCCGGCTCCGCCCCGCGCCCCGCCCAGCGGCCGCCGAGCCAGGAACCCAGGGAGGCGGGAGCCTGGGGCCAAGCGCTGCCGCGTGACAGCAGGATGGTGTTATTTGGCACTGACTGGCAGGGCTCCGCCGGAGGGAGGGGCCTTTTGCAAAGGCCCTCAGGAGGCCTGGCTGTCAACAGCTTGATAACGCGCCTCGGGGTTGGACTTTAACAGGGGTCTCCTTGCTCCCTGGCTCCCTTGACAGGACAGAAGAGGGAAGTTGAGGCCAGATAAACCTAAGTGGACTAGATGGACTCTCAGCCCTGCCCACGGGGCTGTCCGGAAGACTAAACCAGGGGCCTGCAAAGTGTGGTTCCCTAGACCAATCCTGTATCTGGTACGTGTTAGAAATGGAAATAGCAGGTCCTGGCCCAAGAAATTCTAGGGGTGGGATCCAGAAACCTGTATTTTTACACACCCTCCAGGTAGTTCCGATGCACGCTAAAGTTTGAGAACCACTGTTCCAGGTTATTGATACATTTAGAAGTGTGTTTCAACTGTGGCGAAATCTTTCCGAATGCCAACCCTCAAAGCACCAGGGGCTGCGGAATTTTTATTTCATCGCTGGGTTTTGAGAGACAAGAGTAGCAACACCTCCCATCTTTCAGTTTTGCCCTTGAGCCCCTCAACATCCCTGCGATACCGCAGATCTATCAACTGGGCATAAAATACAAGTTTTATCCAAGTTTTCCACTCGTGAAAACGAAGTCTCTACTGTTTGAGTTAACGTGTCCAGGACCGCTGGTTAACCACTAGATATGAGTCTGAAGTTGTCTTTCCTACCTAGTTCCCCGAACTCTCTGAAAATCCCCCCTTTCTCAGAGGAAGGAGCCTTTAGGGAAATCGATTTCAAATATATGTATTTTTCCAGCTTTATTGAGTTATAATTAACATTCCACAAAATTCACTCATTTTAAATATTTTTGACTTTTATATTGTTAACTTAGTTTTGAAAAATAAAAATGTAGGGTTAGGGGGTTCCCTGGTGGTCCAGTGGTTAGGACTCGGCGCTTTCACTGCGGTGGCCTGGGTTTGATCCCTGGTGGGGGAACTAAGGTCCCACAAGTCTCAGGGCGCAGCCAAAAACAAAACAAAAAAACAAATTACGGTTAAATTATGCGGTCTATTGACAGACTCCTAGACTAAACTTTAATTAGGCTCCTCTGACTAGAGACTCTTTTAAGCTCTTCTAGACCTGGACCTCGGCCTTCTGTGCCTGTCCTGTCCTTGCCTGCGCTGCATTGTGCAGTCTTAGCAAAGAATCCTGCTAAGTCAGTTTAGGAACAATCCCCCAATTCTTGTTATCTGATCAAGGTCCTCATCCCCACCCCACCTCCCTTTGACATCTAAGTCCTTGACCTCCCCTTAGCAAGAATCCCTTGAGATCTCCTCTTACAATTTTTCACCAACAAGCCCTTCTCTCTGCTGGCTGTAAATCCCCAGCTATCTTTGCTGTACTTAGAATTGAGACCCATCCCTCCCCACCTATGGCAGTAGAGTTGACCCTTATTACAAAAAAGTCTTGAAGGAAATCTTCCTTACCATTTTATCAAGTGTCAGAATAATTCTTTTCTTTAACACTATTTTTTACAACTTGTGCATCTTTTTAAAACTTAGTCTGGTTTTTAACACTGTGAGCGATGATTATAAAAGTCAAGAATAGTGGTTACTTGTGGGGGTGAGGGCTTGAGATTGGGAGGGGCCCCATGGAAGGGCAACAAAGTTTTGTTTCTTGAACTAGAGGGTGGTTACAAGGGTATTCGCCATTTAGTCCTTTTTTTGTTTTGTGTTGCTTTCTGGGTTTTTTTTGGCCTTGCCGTGCAGCCTTCAGGATCTTAGTTCCCCGACCAGGGATCAAACCAGAGGCCCCTGCACTGGTAGCACGGAGTCTTAACCACTGGACAGCCAGGGAAGTCCCTCATTGCCTGACTTTAGAGCCTGAATTATTTTTTATTTTTATTTTTTAATTGAACTATAGTTGATTTATAATGTTGTGTTAGTTTCCAGTGTACAGCAAAATATATTCTTTTTCATACTCTTTTCCACTATAGTTTATTAGAGCCTGAGTTACTTTTGCAAGGCCATGCTTCTGTGCCTACTTTACTTATAGTTCCTGTCCAAGTGTGCATATAGAGTGTGTGCTGGTGTGTAAACCTCCTGCTCCAGGTTGTGGGGAATATGAAGTGATCTTGAGAAGGCTATCACCCCATAGGGAATCATTTTCAGTAGAAAGATGTCCACATACACAACTATATATGGGGCATGCTCTGATATAGACCAGTGCTACTCTAAGTGTGGTCCGAGGACCAGTGACATAAGGTAAGTACAGAAATTCAGAGTAGGTATTTGGAAACTTACAGCAATTTGAGAAAGCTTGTCTGTTGCATCTAATAATAAAAAAATTAGATGTGAATTTTATGTCTATTTTTATTTCTTTTTTCTAGTAATTTATTGTTATAGATTTGTACAACCAGATCAGTCCTTGAAGGATGGGAAAGAGCACTGATAATCACAGAAGCAAAAGTGATCCTTCACCAAAGGTAGCTTGAGAAGCACAGAGGCCTCATCAGTAGCCTAAGAACAATGAAGGGAAAAGACATATGCGACCCAATAACAGGTTAAAAACTTTGTTTTTCTATCCTAACAGGGCTTTGCACAAGTTAGGATAAATTGGGAGATTGGGATTGACATATGCACACTACTATATATAAAATAGATAACTAATAAGGACCTACTGTATAGCACAGGGAGCTCTACTCAATACTGTTATTACCTATATGGGAATAGAATCTAAAAAAAGAGTGGATATATGTGTATGTATAACTGATTCACTTTGCTGTACAGCAGAAACTAACAGAACATTGTACATCAACTATACTCGAACAAAAATTAAAAATAAATAAATAAAGTTTTAGAACAAGAATCAATCTCCCTTTGAATGACCTGTTTTCCATTGTGGTCCTACAGAGCTTTCCTCAGGTTCCAGTGTCAGTTCTTTTCTTTTCTTTCTTTTTTTTATTTTTCTGGCCTGCACCGCTTGGCATGTGGGATCTTAGTTCCCTGACCACGGAACGAACCTGAGCCTTCTGCCCTGGAAGCTCAGAGTCTTAACCACTGGACCGCCAGGTAAGTCCCCCAGTGTCAGTTATGATCTGTATTTCAGTGTAAAAATTTAGCTAACTTTACATTTCTAATATTTTTAAAGTTCTATTAAAATGATTGTAATTTGCAATAGGTTTTAGGAATACTAAATGATAAATGTTAAAAGCAAGGAAAAAACAAGGCCTCCACTAAAAAGAAATGACAAGTAAATGCAGTGCATGATCCCAGATTGGATCGTGAACCAGGAAAAAAAGTTGCTACAAGAGACATTATTGGGACAATTAACAAAAGTTGAATATAGACTATGGATTAGAAAATAATATTGTATCAAGATTAAATTTTCTAATTTTGATAACAATACAGTGGTTATGTTCTTAGGAAATACACTCTGGGACTTCTCTGGTGGTGCAATGGTTAAGAATCTGCCTGCCAATGCAGGGGACACGAGTTCGATCCCTGGTCCAGGAAGATCCCACATGTCGCGGAGCAACTAAGCCCGTGCACCACAACTACTGAAGCCTGCGTGCCTAGAACCTGTGCTCCGCAACAAGAGAAGCCACTGCAATGAGAAGCCTGTGCACCACAACGAAGAGTAGCCCCTGCTCACTGCAACTAGAGAAAGACCACGTGCAGCAACTAAGACCCAACACAGCCAAAAATATAAATAAAAATAAATAAATAAAATTGTTTAAAAAAATCACACACACACAAAAAGGTAATACACTCTGAAACATTTAGGGGTAAAGGGGTATAATGTCTGCAACTTCCTCCCCAATGATCATATGTATATGTTTATATATATAATTATACATTATACATAATATACATATTATTACATGTACGTGATTATGGAGCAAATAAGGGCAAATAAGGCAAAATGTTAACAATTGATGAATTAGGTAAAGGACATATAGCAATTCTTATATGAAAATAAAAAGTTATTTAAAAATAAATAATAAAGCCTACTGCCAACAGATGTGGACAATTCTGATGTGCAGCAATTCCTCATGCTTCTCACGAGTCTTTGAGTTTTCTGTTACAATAAGTCCCAAGACCTGTATCCTGGGGTTAAATTGTGCAACCAACTGATGGATATGGTTATGAAACAATAAAAATATAAAATTGTGAAATCATTGGCAACAGTTTCCCCACAATCCCAATAAAAGTTAGCAGCTGTGTCCCAGGACTGGCCCATCGCTCTTGAGAGTCATGAGCACTAGGATGCCCTTGTCACCATGTCCTCGAACTCCCTTTCAGGAGTCTGAGATCTAAAAACAAATGCCCCAAGTGAGGCCGGCCTTAGTGGGGGGGAAAAATGACTTTGTTTTAAACACTCTCTCTCCTATCTTCTTTTGCCTTCACTATCTGGCAAAAGCATCTGCTTCCCTAGGGTCTCCCAGCTGCTTCTTTGCAGTGTTGTTTTTTTCCCCTTCGTGTTTGATCTAGGCCTGTTGTTTCTTCTTTGTCTGGGCCCCTGGATTTAGCCCTCTCTGTCTTTATATCCACATCTGCAGCCGTGGTTCATGTCTCTGAACGATCACAGTAGTTTTCTGGCTCAATCGAAGGTTACAACTAGATATGGCCAAAGGGCTATTTGTTTTGACAGTTACCATGTTGGCCCATTGGTGTCTTAAATTTTATATAATCAATGGAATTGTCAATATTTAATCAGGGGAATTTACATAATCTGGATTTCCAGTTTCTCTTCAAAGATCAGAAGGTCTGGCCATACCAGGGTAACAGTAGATCAGAGATATGCACTGGGACATTCTTTAGGCAGGTAGGTTCTTCCAGTTGGCAACAATCTGCATCTGGTCCACTGCTCTTTTGACATGGCCTGCAGGCCCCATGAGAGATTTAAGTTTGCAGCTTCTGGGTCAGAGAGTTTCTGTGGTAATTTGATCACAACCTCTCTGACTGCTCTATCAAACATTATTTGTGTGATGCCTCAGATTCCCTAGTCACCTGTCTCCAGAGCTCTAGTCTTCCTGTTTCACCCAGCTGCCCTGGCAGCACATCTGCTGCCCCAAACCAACTATCTGGAGTTTCTGACTCCTCTACACGCCTCTGCACTCACTGGAACAAAGCACCATGCTTCCTACGTGGCTGCCAGAGGCTGGGTGGTGCAACCCAGAGGGGCAGGAAAGTTCACTCCCCCGTAGAGAACCATAGTGCAACAGAGATCAGAGGAGGAAAAGAGCCAGTGAATAAATGGCCTCTCCTTCTTCCCTTGGATCAACTGTTTCAAGGAGTGGTTTCTCTGTATATAGCCTGTTCAGAGACATTCCACGTAGTCTAGCGGGTCCACCTGCCAAGGCGGCTCTGAAGCCGTAGCCAGTGTGGTAACACATTACTTTGTGTTGCATCTCATCCTTCCTTTCCCTCTTTGCCTCTCCTGTCTCTCCCACTGTCATGGGTTTACCTCCCAAATAAAGAATGAGCACTTAGTCCTTGCCTCAGCCTCTCTTTTCTAGCCCAGGATAAGATAATTATTTGTTGAACATGAAGAAATTACTCTGCAGCCTACCGTTGCCTGTACGTATTTCTTGAACTTTCTCTAACCGTGGGTTTTGGGGAGGTCCTCTTAGATTTTGCTTTTAGGACCATAGGTCACAACTCATTCCCAATTCAAGTCCCAGATTTAATACCTCTTTTGTAATGAAGTAATCAGTGCTTGCACTAGCTGAAGGAGTTTTTTCCTTCTAACAGTTTCCACACCGCTCTACCTACATCTAACTTATGACATTTATCTTTCTCTGTGTTATGACCCTTTATGGTCTGTGCCTTAACTCAGGCCCTCATATTTCTTTATTTTATTTAATTAATTAATTAATTTTATTTTTTTGTAGGGGGCATGCCATACAGCTTGTGGGATCTTAGTTCACTGACCAGGGATTGAACCCAGGCCCCCAGCAGTGGCAGCATGGAGTCATAACCACTGGACCGCCAGGGAATTCCCAGGCTCTCATTTTTCTTGTGGAGATCACACTGAGGGGTCTCCTATGCTGTTATTTGGCCTCCAGTCCCATCACTTGTCTTCTCCTTTGTAGTGTTTTCTTCGCCCAGAATCTTCTTCCTTTGTTCATTTTTGCCCCCAGCAAACTTCTATTCCATTTTTTCAGGCCCTTTAAAGGAGTTCAACAATGGCCTCTTGGGGCTTCCGTGGTGGCGCAGTGGTTGAGAATCCACCCGCCAATGCAGGGGACACGGGTTCGAGCCCTGGTCCGGGAAGATCCCACATGCCGCAGAGCAAATAAGCCCGTGCACTACAACTACTGAGCCTGTGCTGTAGAGCCTGCGAGCCACAACTATTGAGTCTGTGTGCTGCAACTACTGAAGCCTGCGTGCCTAGAGCCCCTGCTCCACAACAAGAGAAGCCACCGCAAGGAAGAGTAGCCCCTGCTCTCCTCAACTAGAGAAAGCCTGCGTGCAGCAGTGAAGACCCAACACAGCCAAAAATAAATAAATTTAATAAATTTTAAAAAAAGAAAAAAAGAGTGGCCTCTTGCAAGAAACTTTCCCAGACTCAGACTAGATTAGTGCTATAGACTGAATGCTTATGTCCCACCCCCAGCCCCCACCAAATTCATATGTTGAAACTTAATCCCCAAAGTGATGATGTTTGGAGGTGAGGTCTTTGAGGTCTTTGGGGTGATTAGTTCATTAGGACGGGGCCTTCACAAATGGGATTAGTGCCTTTAAAAAAGAGACCCCTGGGACTTCCCTGGCGGTCCAGTGGTTAGGACTCTGCTCTACAACTGCAGGGGCCCAGGTATGATTCCTGGTTGGGGAACTAAGATCCCTCATGATGCGTGGCCAAAAAAAGACTTCAGGGAATTCCCTGGTGGTCCAGTGGTTAGGACTTGGTGTTTTCACTGCCGTGGCCTGGGTTCAATCCCTGGTCAGGAAACTAAGATCTCGCAAGCTACCCAGCCAAAGAAAAAAGGAAGAGAGAGACTCCAGAAAACTTCCTTGCCCCTTCTATCCTGTGAGGACCCAGTGAGAAGACGGCCATCCATGAACCAGAGAGCAGGTTCTCACCAGACACAAATCTGCCAGCACCTTGATCTTGGGCTTCTCAGCCTCCAGAACTGTGACAGATAAATTTCTGTTTATAAGTTATCCAGTCTATGGTAATTTTGTTATAGCAGCCTGAACCCACTAAGACAGTTACCCAGCTCTCTTTGGGGCCCACACAGCACTCTTTCCAGCTCTGGTGGTGGGTTATTGAAAGTTTACTTATGTCTTCTCCAGACTTTGAGTTCCCTTAGGAAAGAGGTGATATTTATTTAAAACAGTGCCTATAGGTTCACTATAGGTTAATGGAACAAATGAAAAAACTACAGATGTCTTATCTCTACTTGACTGGAAGTTCCTTTCAGTCGAGGATATATGTCTGATTCATGTTTGCATTCCAGTGCCAAGGGCAGGACCTGGTATAAGGTAGATGCTGAACAGTGTATTGAAAGAATGAATAAATTCATGAAAGAGAATTTGTCATTAAAGTCACCTGGGGGACGCTGGCTCCTTTAGGGAGGAGACACTCTTGGACACAGCTCTAGTGAAGCAGAACAGACCCCCGCAGCAAGGGTCAGCCACCGTAGACATTGTCTGGTTTCACTTCCATTTATAAATTGTGTTGAATTATCACGGGAAGCAACTGTTCCCTCCACCTCCACCTGCCCACCCACGACCGTCTCCTCAAAGGCAATTCCAGTTAACCTTTGCTGCCCCACACTCTCTCCCCAATTCTTTTTTTTTTTTTTGGTACGTGGGCCTCTCACTGTTGTGGCCTCTCCCGTTGCAAACACAGGCTCCAGACGCGCAGGCTCAGCGGCCATGGCTCATGGGCCCAGCCGCTCTGAGGCATGTGGGATCTTCCCGGACCATGAACCCGTGTCCCCTGCATCGGCAGGCGGACTCTCAACCACTGAGCCACCAGGGAAGCCCTAAAATAATATCTTTAAAATATATGTATGGCATAAAAAAAATGATGCAGTGAATGTTCCCATATTCACTTGCATCCCCTCTCCCTCCTGCGACCCTCTTCCAATTCCATGTCCTTCTTTCTGTCTTACAGGAAACCACTCTCCAAAGTTTTTGTTTATGGCTCGTTTTTCACTACAGTTTTACCCTGCGTGTTTGTATGAAATAAGACTGTATTACTTGCATTCCTAAATAATATTTTGTGTACTTTAGCATATTTTTAAACTTTTAGACAAGTGGAATCATTCTTTTTTTCTTTTTAAGGCTGAACTGTGTTGTTATGTGTAGCTGTAATTCTTTCATTATCCTCTGCTGTAAAATATTTTCCTCTGCACACATCCTCTCTCTCTAAAAAAAAAAAAATCCACTCTTCTGTTTTTAGACAGGTTATTTCTGCTTTCTGCTATTAGGAACTGTGCTGCTGTGTCATAGCCAAAACACTTATTAATTACGAAAGAAAAAAAATGAAGTGGAGAAAATGGATAGGACCTTAACAAGGTAAACAAAATTAATGTCACTGATAAGGTGATAAGGTAAGACAGTGTGTTCCTCCTGTGACAGCTGAGAAGGATGGTATTCTAGTCCAAAGAGCTTAATCTGAATCTAATCATGAGGAAACATCAGAGAAGCCCAAGTGAAGGGCTTTTTATAAAATAACTGGACTGTGTTATTTTTTAAAATAGACTTTAATTTTTAAAGCAGTTTTAGGTTTGCAGCAAGACTGAGTGAAAGGTACAGAGATTTTCCACATATCTCCCATCACTACATACACACAGCCTCCCCGCTATCAGAATCCCATACCAGAGTGGTATATTGAATACAACAAATGAGGCTACTTTGACACATCATAATCACCCAAAATCCATGGCTTACATTAGGGTTCACTCTTGGTATTTCACATTCTGTGGGTTTTGACAAATGTATAATGACATCTATCCACCATTATAGTATCTCACGGAATAGTCTCACTGCCCTAAAAATCCTCTGTGCTGTGCCTGTTTATTCCTCTCTCCCCCCAACACCTGGCAGCCACTGATCCTTTTACTGTCTTCAAAATTTTGCCTTTTCCAGAATGCCATATAGTTGGAATCATACAGTAAGTATATAGCCTTTTTATATTGGCTTCTTTTAGTTAGTAAAATGCGTTTGTTTCCTCTATGTCTTTTTTGCGGCTTGATAGCTCATTTATTTTTAGTGCTGAGTAATATTCCATTGTCTGGATGTACCACCGTTTATTTATTCATTCGCCTATTGAAGGACATCTTGTTTCCTTCCAAGTTTTGGCAATTATGTAAAAAGCTGCTATCAATATTTGTGTGCAGGTTTCTGTGTGGACATAAGTTTTCAATTTATTTCAGTAAATATCAATGAATGTAACTGCTGGATGGTATGGCAGAGTGTGCTTAGTTTGGTAAGAAACTGCCACACTGTCTTCCAAAGTGGCTGCACCATTTTGTATTCCCACCAGCAACGAATGAAGAGTTCCTGTTGTTCTACATCCTTGTCAGCATCTGGTGTTGTCAGTATTTTGAATTTTGGCCATTCTAATAGGTGTGTAGTGGATCTCATTGTTGTTTTGGCCTGTATTCTTATACAGTGTCAATAGTATGACAAGAAAAGCTGAAGGTTCAGATTCCAGAACACTAAGTAGAAGAGACAGCTAGATTCAACACAGGATATTGGATCGCATCCTGCCCAGGGGAATAAAGTGCTGTAAAAGACATTATTATGGGGCTTCCCTGGTGGCGCAGTGGTTGAGAGTCCGCCTGCCGATGCAGGGGACACGGGTTCGTGCCCCGGTCCGGGAAGATCCCAAATGCCGTGGAGTGGCTAGGTCCGTGAGCCATGGCCACTGAGCCTGCGCGTCCGGAGCCTGTGCTCCGCAACAGGAGAGGCCACACCAGTGAGAAGCCCGCGTACCGCAAAAAAAAAAAAAAAAAAAGACATTATTAGGACAGTTGACAAAACAGGAATAGGGAATATAGATTAGTCCTCCATCAATGCTAAGTTTCCTGAATTTGATCATTGTCTGTAGTTTAGTTCTTAGGACATACATATCAATACTAAAAGATTAAGGGGGAAGTGACCTCATGTATGCAATGTACTCTCAAATGATTCAGAAAAAAGCATAGAGATAAATATAGAGAAAGTAAATGTGGCATAACTTAGCAATTTGTGAATGTGGATGAGGGCTATATAGGAATTGTTTCTACTATCCTTTTAATTTTTCTGTAAATTATTTATTTGTTTTAAAAATATTAATTTATTTATTTGGCTGCACCGGGTCTTAGTTGCAGCCCACAGGATCTTCGTTGCAGCATGCAGGATCTTAAGTTGCAGCATGCGAACTCTCAGTCGCAGCATATGGGATCTAGCTCCTTGACCAGGGATGAAACCCAGGCTCCCTGCATTGGGCGCACGGAGTCTTAGCCACTGGACCACCAGGGAGGCCCCTCTATCCGCATCTTTTTTTTTTTTTGCGGTACGCGGGCCTCTCACTGCTGTGGCCTCTCCCGTCGCGGAGCACAGGCTCCGGACGCGCAGGCTCAGCGGCCATGGCTCATGGGCCTAGCCGCTCCGCGGCACGTGGGATCTTCCCGGACCGGGGCACGAACCTGTGTCCCCTGCATCGGCAGGCGGACTCTCAACCACCGCGCCACCAGGGAAGCCCTTTCCGCATCTTTTGATGCACACATATAAGTTTCTCGAGCGTATTCTTTTATTTATTTAAAAAAAATTTTGGCCGCACCGCACTGCTCCCGGGATCTTAGTTCCCCCACCAGGGATTGAACCCACGCCCTCAGTAGTGAAAGCGCCGAGTCCTAACCACCGGACCGCCATGGAATTCCCTCTCCAGCGTATTCTGAGGAGTGGAATGGCAGTCATAAGGTGTGTGCATCTTCAACTTGATTAGCTTAACAGTTTACAAAGCGCCACTGACATCCTTATTAATTTTGTTTATGCATTGTCTTTCTCATTGAAATGAGGTCGTCGCAGTGCCATCAAAGTGTAGGCCGTGGACCCGCAGGATCAGTCTCATCAGGGTGCTGGTTAGAATCGCAGATCCTCAGACCCCCATCCCAACCAGACTTGCTGAATGAGAAACTCTGGGGTCACGGTCCAGGAATCTGCGTTTCCACAAGTCCTCTAAGAGATTCTAAAGCGTAAGCAGCGCTGATCTATGATCCATTAGGGCCGCGCCTGGCTTGCAGACCGCCCTCTTTATAAAGGAGCTAACCGTGGAGCCCAGGATCACGGGTTAGATCGTGCAGGAACTAGAGGGCAGCGCCCCTCCCCAGGACACCCACTCCGCGCGGGCAGCTTCGCCCGGACCCCCGGATTGGGTGGGGAGGGGCAGCCGGACGGGGCGGGCCGGAGGCTGGCGTCCCCGCCTCCCCAGCATTCGGCTCGCCGCGTCGCTCAGTCCTCCCGCTTCCTTTCCTTCTCGCACCCCTCCTTCCTTCCTTCCTTCCTTCCTTCCGTCGGGAGCGATGGAGCCGGGGCGCCGGGCGGCTGCGGCGCTGCTGGCGCTGCTGTGCGCTGGCTGCGCGCTGCGCTCCGGGCGCGCCCAGTACGAGCGCTACAGCTTCCGCAGCTTCCCTCGGGACGAGCTGATGCCGCTCGAGTCGGCCTACCGGCACGCGCTGGACCAATACAGCGGCGAGCACTGGGCGGAGAGCGTGGTTTATCTGGAGATCAGCCTGCGGCTGCACCGCCTGCTACGCGACAGCGAGGCCTTCTGCCACCGCAACTGCAGCGCGACGCCGCAGCCCGAGCCCGCCGCCGGCCTCGCGCGTCACCCGGAGTTGCGCCTCTTCGGGGGCCTGCTGCGCCGCGCGCACTGCCTCAAGCGCTGCAAGCAGGGCCTGCCGGCCTTCCGCCAGTCGCAGCCCAGCCGCGAAGTGCTGGCCGACTTCCAGCGCCGAGAGCCCTACAAGTTCCTGCAGTTCGCCTACTTCAAGGCAAGTCCGCCTCGCCTCGCCCCGCCCCCCAAGCCTAGGCCCCGCCCCTTAGGCCCAGGCTCTGTCCCTCGGTCCTGGGCCGCGTCCCAACGCTCTTTCTTGACTTAGTTCTTTCCCACCCCGCGCTGCGGAAGGACGCCTTCAAATCCTGTTCCCCCTATTCTTCATCTTCAATAGAGATGAAAATACTTTTCTTGAAGGGTTGTTCTGAGGCGGAGAACATACATAGAACGCCTAGCACAGTGTTATTTGAAGACAGACTCCTTTTTTGGTATATACGATTAAAATCCCATTTCTCAAGTGAGTGGTGCCTTTCAGTAATAGGGCGGAAGAGGACCTGCGGAGCCGGCCGGTCCCTTTTAAAGAGGAAATTAAGGCCAGGAAAGGGCAGGGCTCCTTGGAAGGACACTTCCCTGCCTGGAGGAGAAGCAGCTGAGCGCTGTGATTCATCAGGGCTGGCGCTCTGGGCTGGCTGTCTTTCATCTAGAATGTAACACAGTTGTCTTCCTCCTTTTTGTGGCTGCTTACATTCTGCCTGTGATTGCTGGCTAAAAAGAGCCACAAATTGCAGTCTCTGTCCTTTAAGTCCTTACTCTGGGGACCCACAAGTTTTAAGAGGGGCCGAATTCCCTGTTACTGGATAAACAGGTTTTAGCTTGGTGGGTCTTCACCGGGTGTTGCCAATAGAGCCCTCTCAAAGTCCAGTTTCTATTTTCTCTAACCGAAAACGAGTTTTTAAACTTTGCTTTCAGTCTTTGGGCTGCAAGATCTGTTTTTCATATTTCCCTGAAACGGAGCTGCGTGTCTGTTGCATTCATATGAGCCATAAAACAGCAGAAACCCTAAATAGGAGAAAAGCTGGGTTATTTCTATGCCTGATTACAGTTTTATATAAGTATCAGATTTGTGAATGTTTGTCCTGACAATAAAAAGACAATTTTAAAATAGAACGGGGATAAGATTAATACATTTCCAGAATGTATGAAATGCAGAAATAATGGCTGACTCATACAAGCAGTATTTTTTACGCTAAAAAGGACACGTTTTAATCCTCTCTCTTTTTTGTAGAACTTTTGGCAAATACAGTCTGAGCCAAATTTGAGTCACATAATCGAGGGGAAAACGTTTTATTTTTAAACCTGGAGAATAGTGGAAGCTCTGATTTCTCTAATATACAGATGACTTTGAAACAAGTGCTGCAGGGAGGAGGGGACTGCAGTGCTACAATATGACCGGAAGGCAGGGGTTTCCTCCATCCTGACATCCTCAAAGGTTAGGAAGTTCATAGCTTCTCTCAAAACCCTTTGTAGGTCTTGTAACAATCACTTACTTATAAGTCAGTATAGGGAATTCCCTGGCGGTCCAGTGGTTAAGGCTCCGCACTTCCACGGCAGGGGGCATGGGTTCGATCCCAGGTCAGGGAACTAGGATCCTGCAAGCTGTGGGGTGCAGCCAAAAAACAAAAGTCAGTATAATACCATCTGTCTTAGTATTTTGAGATCACTTACAGGGCAGGGAGAAGTTTAGAATTTTATAAATAAACCAGAACCTTCACTTAATTGCTTCAACTGAAAATCACTGAAAAAGTGATTTGGGGTGATGATATTGTGTGGCTGATTTTTTTTTTTCCTTAATGGAGTTTGTATTTTCAAACTCTGTTTCTGGGTAGAGAGGAAATAATTGGTGACAGGCACATTCATTCGGCTGGCGACAGGTACTGGAGATGGATGGTGCTTCCTGCCCTAGCAGGATCTGAAACCACGGTAGGTTTCATGCCCCCAGCCTGACTTAGGTTCATGTCATGAGCTGTGGGTTCTCTCTGTGGCCGCCATCTCCATGAAATGCTCATCTTCCCCACAGGCCGAGGAACAGGTGGGCCCCAGCGCTTTATCAAATCCTTGGTGACTGTTGAACTCTGAGCTGACAGAGCTGGCTGCCTCACAGGCATGCTTACCCCCTCTTTGCCTGGACCTGGACTCTGTCCTCCCCTGGTTGAGGGGTGGCTGGTTTGGCAGGTGACTGGGAGCCTCTCATGCAGGTGGCTGTCTCTCAGGAACCCATGGCAGGGTAGGTTCCCCCACCCCCTCCTTCTCTAAAACCTGCCTGGGGGCTGTCAGAGGTTTAGCTGTCAAGGTGTGGCTCCGTGCTCCAGCTGACAGAGCTGGAGTTAAAAGTGAATAAAATCATCCTTCAGGAAGGGATTCCATTTTGTAAAACTCAGGTCCTGAGTGAGAGGCCTTAAAAATCCCACCCTGTGCCACTCTTTCTAAGTGCTCTTCTGAGAATCAGAGAATCTAATTTCATTGGCACATGCTTTAAAAAGGGCTGCATTCATACTCTTCCCTTCCTTCTGGCTGCCAGACTGGCCTTTTTCCAGCCAGGAGTATAAAGCTGTCTGTAGACCTCTTTCAAAGGCAGTTCTGGGAATTCCCTGGTGGTCCAGTGGTTAGGACTCTGTGCTTCCCCATCCCCCTTCTGCCCCCCCCCACCCCAGCCCAGAGTTCCATCCGTGGTCCATGAGCTAAGATCCCACAAGCAGCCGGCAGCAGAGCCAAAAAAAAAAAAAGGCAGTCGCACTCCAGGTCACTAGCTGGCATTCTCCAAATATCAGCACTGGCTTCTGGGAGTCTGTCGTTATCACCACCCATCACTCCTCCAGGGCAGCCACTGCCATTGTCTCCAAATGACTGGGCTCCCATGCTGGGGCAATTTTGCACAGGTATGTGCTATCCTTTGATTCTCGGAAATCCAGAGTGTGCCAAGTATCCCTTTATTTTTCTCTCTCCAAACTGAATTCCCTAATTCTTGCCCCCGAGTGTCCCTCTGGATTGGCTGAAGGAGTCTCTGTGCACGAGATCCGGGGGCCTCCCCTCCCCCCCACCAGGTTGTGCTGTGATTCCAGGGCACCGAGGAGCCAGGGCATCGCAGGGGATCCTCTGTTTGCTGCTTGCGTGTCCACACAGGGAGGTGTCCCTATCCTCGGCTGCCCACCTCTTGAGCCTCCCGCCCCCAGAGCATCCCATTCCTCTCTAAGGACTTCTGCTCTCCTGGGCTCCGCCTGCAGGTGCCAAACCTGAAGGTCAAGGGCCACAGACCTTGCTGCCCCTGCAGACCCCAAGGGGGACTTTCTTCTGGCCTAGAGGGTTCCCCTTCCTCCCTCTTCTTCTTCCAGGCCAGTCAGCTTCTTCCTGCAGCTCCCTCTCCCGATTTCCTCCTCTTCCCATACTTGCCAAGTTCTCTCAAGAGTACAGGGGCTTTTGTCATGTTTCTGTGTCCTGACCAGACAGCTACCTCCCATGAGGCAGTGAAACTCAGAATCAGCTGACCACCACCTAATGAGGAGAAGAGAGAGAGGGGGAAATAGAGGGAAACATGAATTAATTTCATGAAAATATTATGCAGTGGTGATGTTACATCCAAATCACTGGTACTTACCAAGTCCTGCTTTGTTGCAGGAACTGTGCCAGGTACCAGGAGTGCAGACATGAATGACGCTGCTGGGTCCTTCAAGGCTCAGAGGCTGGAGGGGGAGACAGACACATTAGCTGAGACTACAAAGAGGTGTGAAAAGCAGGGAGACAGAACACAGGATGACACAAAAGATGCTATCATCAAAAAATTCACAAACAATAAATGCTGGAGAGGGTGTGGAGAGAAGGGAGCCCTCCTATACTGTTAGTGGGAGTGTAAATTGGTATAGCCACTGTGGAGAACAGTATGGAGGTTCCTTAAAAAAACAAATATAGAGCTACCATATGACCCAACAAACCCACTCCTGGGCATATATCTGGAGAAAAACACGGTCTGAAAGGATGCATGCACCTCAGTGTTCATTGCAGCATTGTTTACAATAGCTGTGACATGGAAGCAACCTAAATGTCCATCGACAGATGAATGGATAAAGAAGATGTGGAACATATATACAATGGAATATTACTCAGCCATAAAAAAGAATGAAATAATGCCATTTGCAGCAACATGGAGTTGCTAGAGACTGTCATACTGAGTGAAGTAAGTCAGACAGAGAAATATCATATGATATCACTTATATGCAGAATCTAAGAAAAAAGATACAAATGAACTTATTTACAAAAATAATTATATACATTTTAATTATAATGTATTACATATATTATATTATATAGTGTATAAAATATATTAGTACACATATATCCATGAAATAGTAAAGTTACATGTCAACATGTCTATCTGCAAGTATTCACCTGTAGACCCATGTATATGATGTGTGTGTGTGTGTGTATCTATATATATAGATAGAGGAGAGAGAGAGGAAATGAATCCATTTGGTACAGGTTGGGTCAGTTACTTGAAATAAACAGGTCATAAGGAGGCATGTCCCCCCACCAAAAAAAAAAGACTCTTGATCAAGGTTACGGGAATAGGGAGGGCTCACCTGCATGTCCAGTACGTAAAGGCAGGGATTCTTTCCCTGTTTTGCTCATTGTTACAGACCCATTTCCTAGAACAGTGCCTGGCATGTAGGAAGCTTGAAACAAATATTTGCTGAGTGAATGGATGAGTAAGTGAGGAGGTGGTGGGAATCACTGAGAACAGTGAAGTGGAGATTCTGTGAGAGACTCTGGAAAGTATTGATACATCTGTCAAGGTTCTGGCAGAAAAGATGTGATATAGTCATACTGGGTAGTTGGAGGAACTTTTAATAAAGCAGGTATTTACAAGGGCTAGTGATAGTGAGGTGTGACACTCCCCCACCCAGGCCAGAAGGGGCAAGGGAGAGACCAATTGCTGGAAGCCAGAAGGAGAGATACCAGAAGGAGAGGCCCCCTTTGAGAGGGGCTGTGACCTTCAGTCAAGGGAGCGACCTTGCAGGGAGGGAGCCAGGACACTAACAGCCCAGCCTTATTCTCTTCCCTTCCTTCAGTCTCCTGTTGGGTTCCTGTTGGAGCTCCTCATTGATGAACCCACTGGAAGCTATGGGGACAAGGGAGTCCGCTGTGACAGCCTGTACACCAGCCTCCTGGGCAGGGCAGGGTAGGGTGGAGACTGCAGGGCGTAGATCGGGACAGGCACACAAAGGCCATCTATTCACCTGCAGCGAATGAACACTCTTCCAGAGTGGCTGGACCAGGTCTTGCTGGGTCTTGGAAATCACTGAACCCTTCGCTTCCAACATTGTGTAGAAACACAAAGTTGCCGAAGGACTGAACAGCCGTTCACGCTCATCACCCATTGAGTAGCTTTTCTCTTTCTTCTTTGTATTTTAGGCAAATAATCTTCCAAAAGCCATTGCAGCTGCTCACACCTATCTACTGAAGCATCCTGATGATGAAATGATGAAGAGAAACATGGCTTATTATAAGAGCCTGCCCGATGCCGAGGACTACATTAAAGACTTGGAAACCAAGTTGTATGAGGTATATTTGCATTTTTACACAGTGGTTATTTGCAATGCGAGCTGTCAAAGAAGCGTATCTCAGTGAACATCTATTGACATCAAAGGACTGCTAGTGATTTTTGATGACATTTAGTGAATATTATGACAATAGAAATGATTGCCTTTTTAACACCTAGCTGATCCATTTAAGAATGCAATTTTACTTTCCATGATGATTTTAAAGCCACTTTTTTCTAAATGCTACATTTTAGAAATATGGTCATGTGATGGTAGAATAAGATGGTAGAATAAAGACGTGTCTTGGAAATCATCTGAAAATGACCAAGAATAGGAGAAACAGAAATATAATTCTCCATTTCTGATGAAGCTAGGAAACATATATATTAATACACACACACAACTTTATATCTTAAGTTGGAAAGGAAATAGAGGCGCTAGGAGGACTGACTTGACAGATTGGAGGCTACTTAAGTCTCTGCATCTGCAGCGCGGAATTCTGATGAGAATGAATGAGGATAATAAGAAGAGGAAGAATCTGAGCCCTTTGAGCACTTACTGTTGTCCTGCCCTGTCGAGCTCGGGCTCTGGGGGTGTGGGTACCAGTGGAGGGTTGAAAACAGAGGGATGTGTTGAAAGTACCTATGGGAGCCGTTAGATCCTAAGGTCTGACTCCAGGGTTTCCTATCGTGGGACCAGATCTCAAGCTCACTTTTTCACTGGTGGTGACCCTCAAACATAGTGGGCGAAGTCTCTTTCCTGGAGCCCTTCAGTTTTCCAGGGAAGGATTCTCCAGCCTCCTGCAGGGCTGGTGGGGTGTCCGTGCTTCTCTACTGGTGTCTGAGAGCCAGTCTCGGGAGAGGGATGGGGGTCTCACAGCTGAGTCTGAGACCTTACCTGATTCCTGGTTTTTCAGCCCATGCCTGGACTGATAGCAGGCTCTGCTATGCCTGCTCCCTGGCCCCTCAACCTTTATGGGTAGAGTCTCTAGAAGAGACCACCAGTCTCTGGCAAGGAGCGGCTTTGGGAGGTGTGGTCCCTTAGGTGAGCAGGTGGGCGCTGGTGGGGGAACCCAGGGTTCCAACAGCTCTGTTCAGACTTTCAGCCCTGCTTTCTTTCCCATGCCTTGTGCCAGCCTCTGTGGTCCCTGGTGCCTGCAGGTGCCTACGAGTGTGTAGCTCGCCTGCTCTGAGGTCCCTCCTCTCTGATAATTTGTTTTTTTGTCTTTCCAAAAGTTGTTGAAATCTCTTGTCTGCTGCTTGCTCCTTTCCAGTTCTCCCATGAAAGGACTGAAGTCTTTTTACTTTCTTCCCTGTCATTTTTGGGGTAGGGTTTGGGGAGCAGAATGCACTGTGCTTCACTGCAAGCAGCTGCACCCTTCTTGCCCTCTTTGGAGTCCTGCTGGGTGTGGCGGGCTGCCCCCTCCCCACCATCCCCACCGTGCCCAGGGGCTTCCTCTCTCTGCAGGACTTTCCTGCTGCTGCCACGCTGCCATTTCTGCAGAGCCGGCGGCCTGGTGTTGCTGCTCTCGTACCCAATCTCCAGACAAAGGCCCTTCAGCTCTCTGCCTGTCTTGTTTCCAGGAAATGCTGCCTGCCCAGGAGGTATAAGGAGACCCACCTTCTTAACCTGAGGCCTTTAGTTGGGTGAAAATTTCAGGTCCCAGGGGTGACCCTCAAATACCCCATTCCAGAGCAACTGAAAACAAAACTACAAATGGAGAGCCCCATGCATATTTCAAGGCCTGTCTTGGCCCCTCCAATTTGTCAGGTTTCCGCATGCGTCCAAGATCTCCACTTATTTCTTGTGAAACCAGGCTGCTTCCTCAGCCCTAATTATTTCTTTTACCTGCTCCAGGCAACAGTTAGCAGAAATTCCTTGACGTTTCCACTATCTGGCACGCGGCTGCCCTCCCCAGGAACTTGTACTGATGTGTGGCACTCCTAGTTCATACTTCACTGTTAGGGGGAGGGGTATCTGACACTTGCTTAAGCTTTATCTTTTCCTTGAATCGATTTAAAACTTATTTACTAATTTTAAGTGTGTAATTCGATGAGTTTTGTCAAAGGTACCACCACAATCATGATGTAGAATATTTTCTTCTCCCCTAAAAAGTTCCCTCATACCCCTGTGCAGTCCAGGCTTTGCCCTACCCCCTGACTCCTGGCAGCCACTGCTCTGGTTTCTGTCACTAGAGTTTTCTTTTTTTCCTTTATTCAAACTTGATTTTATTATCAAGTGCCTGTTACTTTTTTTTTAAATTAAGATAAGACACACAATACTAAACAGTGATTTGAAGATAATCTGAACGAAAGAGAGAACATGGTATATCTCTCCATCAGTTTGTGTCATCTTTGCTTTCTTTCATCAGTGTCTTATAGTTTTCTGAGTACAGGTGTTTTACCTCTTTAGGTAGGTTTATTCCTAGGTATTTTATTCTTTTTGTTGCAGTGGTGAATGGGATTGTTTCCTTAGTTTCTCTTTCTGATTTTTCATCATTCGTGTATAGGTATGCAAGAGACTTCTGTGCATTAATTTTGTATCCTGCAACTTTACCAGATTCATTGATTAGCTCTAGTAGTTTTCTGGTGGCATCTTTAGGATTCTCTATGTATAGTATCATGTCATCTGCAAAGAGTGACAGTTTTACTTCTTCTTTTCCACTTTGTATTCCTTTTATTTCTTTTTCTTCTCTGATTGCCATGGCTAGGACTTCCAAAACTATGTTGAATAATAGTGGCGAGAGTGGACATCTTGTCTTGTTCCTAATCTTAGAGGAAATGCTTTCAGTTTTTCACCATTGAAAATGTTCGCTGTGGGTTTGTTGTATATGGCCTTTATTATGTTGAGGTAGGTTCCCTCTATGCCCACTTTCTGGAGAGTTTTTATCATAAATTGGTGTTGAATTTTGTCAAAAGCTTTTTCTGCATCTATTGAGATGATCATATGGTTTTTATTCTTCAGTTTGTTAATATGGTGTATCACATTGATTGATTTCCATATATTGAAGAATCCTTGCATCCCTGGGATAAATCCCACTTGATCATGGTAAATCCTTTTTTTTTTTTTTTTTTGTTGTTGTGGTACGCGGGCCTCTCACTGTTGTGGCCTCTCCCGTTGCGGAGCACAGGCTCCGGACACGCAGGCTCAGTGGCCATGGCTCACGGGCCCAGCCGCTCCGCGGCATGTGGGATCTTCCCAGACCGGGGCACGAACTCGTGTCCCCTGCATCGGCAGGCGGACTCTCAACCACTGCGCCACCAGGGAAGCCTGGTATGATCCTTTTAATGTGTTGTTGGATTCTGTCTGCTAGTGTTTTGTTGGGGATTTTTGCATCTGTATTCATCAGTGATATTGGTCTGTAATTTTCTTTTTTTGTAGTATCTTTGTCTGGTTTTCGTATCAGGGTGATGGTGGCCTCGTGGATTGAGTTTGGGAGTGTTCCTTCCTCTGCAATATTTTGGAAGAGTTTGAGAAGGATGGGGTATTAGCTCTTCTCTAAATGTTTGATAGAATTCACCTGTGAAGCCACCTGGTCCTGGACTTTTGTTTGTTTCAAGAGTTTTAATCACAATTTCAATTTCATTCCTTTTGATTGGTCTGTTCATATTTTCTATTTCTTCCTGGTTCAGTCTTGGAAGGTTATATCTTTTTAAGAATTTGTCCGTTTCTTCCAGCTTGTCTATTTTATTGGCATATAGTTGCTTGTAGTAGTCTCTTATGATGCTTTGTATTTCTGCGGTGTCCATTGTAACTTCTCCTGTTTCATTTCTAATTTTATTGATTTGAGTCCTCTCCCTCTTTTTCTTGATGAGTCTGGCTAATGGTTTATCAATTTTGTTTATCTTCTCAAAGAATCACCTTTTAGTTTTATTGATCTTTGCTATTGTTTTCTTTGTTTCTATTTCATTTATTTCTGCTCTGATCTTTATGATTTCCTTCCTTCAGCTAACTTTGCGTTTTGTTTGTTCTTCTTTCTCTAGTTCCTTTAGGTATAAGGTTAGATTGTTTATTTGAGATTTTTCATGTTTCTTAAGGTAGGATTGTATTGCTAGAAACATTCCATAGGTTTTAGATCGTGTTTTCGTTGTCATTTGTCTCTAGGTATTTTTTGATTTCCTCTTTGATTTCTTCAGTGATCTCTTGGTTATTTAGTAACATACTGTTTAGCCTCCATGTGTTTGTGTTTTTTACATTTTTTCCCCTGTAAATTTTTCTAATCTCATAGCATTGTGGTTGGAAAAGATCCTTGATATGATTTCAATTTTCTTAAATTTACTGAGGCTTGATGTGTGACCGAAGATGTGATCTATCCTGGAGAATGTCCCATGTGCACTTGAGAAGAAAGTGTAATCTGCTGTTTTTGGATGGAATGTCCTATAAGTATCAATTAAATCTATCTGGTCTATTGTGTCATTTAAAGCTTGTGTTTCCTTATGAATTTTCTCTCTGGATGATCTGTCCACTGGTGTAAGTGAGGTGTTAAAAGTCCCCAACAATTATTGTGTTACTGTTGATTTCCTCTTTTATAGCTGTTAGCATTTGCCTTATGTATTGAGGTGCTCCTATGTTGGGTGCATATATATTTATAATTGTTATATCTTCTTCTTGGATTGATCCCTTGATCATAATGTAGTGTCCTTCCTTGTCTCTTGTAACATCCTTTATTTTAAAGTCTATTTTATCTGGTATGAGTATTGCTACTCCAGCTTTCTTTTGACTTCCAGTTGCATGGAATATCTTTTTCCATCCCCTCACTTTCAGATTGTATGTGTCCTTAAGTCTGAAGTGGGTCTCTTATAGACAGCATATATATGGGTCTTCTTTTTGTATCCATTCAGCGAGCCTTTGTCTTTTGATTGGAGCATTTAATCCAGTCACATTTAAGGTAATTATCAATATGTATGTTGCTATTACCATTTTCTTAATTGTTTTGGGTTTGTTTTCATAGGGCCTTTTCTTCTCTTGTGTTTCCCACTTAGAGAAGTTCCTTTAGCATTTGTTGTAGAGCTGGTTTGGTGGTGCTGAATTCTCTTAGCTTTCGCTTGTCTGTAAAACTTCTGATTTCTCCATTGAATCTGAATGAGATCCTTGCTGGGTAGAGTAATCTTGGTTGTAGGTTCTTCCCTTTCATCACTTTAAATATATCGTGTCACTCCCTTCTGGCTTGTAGAGTTTCTGCTGAGAAATCAGCTGTTAACCTTATGGGAGTTTCCTTGAATGTTATTTGTCATTTTCACTTGCTACCTTTAATAATTTTTCTTTGTCAGTTTTGTTGCTATGTGTCTTGGTGTGTTTCTCCCTGGGTTTATCCTGCCTGGGACTCTCTGCGCTTCCTGGACTTGGGTGGCTATTTCCTTTCCCATGTTAGGGAAGTTTTCGACTATAATCTCTTCAAACATTTTCTCAGGTCCTTTCTCTCTCTTTTCTCCTTCTGGGACCCCTATAATGCGAATGTTGTTGCATTTAATGTTGTCCCAGAGGTCTCTTAGGCTGTCTTCATTTCTTTTCATTCTTTTTTCTTTATTGTGTCTTGCAGCAGTGAATTCCACCATTCTGTCTTCCAGGTCACTTATCCATTCTTCTGCCTCAGTTATTCTGCTATTGATTCCTTCTGGTGTATTTTTCATTTCAGTTATTGTATTGTTCATGTCTGTTTGTTTGTTCTTTAATTCTTCTAGGTTTTTGTTAAACATTTATGACATCTTGATCTTTGTCTCCATTCTTTTTCCGAGGTCCTGGGTCATCTTCACTATTATTATTCTGAATTCTTTTTCTGGAATGTTGCCTATCTCCACTTCATTTAATTGTTTTTCTGAGGTTTTATCTTGTTCCTTCATCTGGTACATAGCCCTCTGCCTTTTCATTTTGTCTATCTTTCTGTGAATGTGGTTTTCGCTCTGCAGGCTGCAGGATTGTAGTTCTTGCTTCTGCTGTCTGCCCTCTGGTGGATTGCGCCTGCTAGTTTTTGAACTAAATAAAATAAGTGTACCACTGTGAACGGGGTAGAAAAGTCTAGATATAGGTAAGTTACTGATTGGTTTCCTATTTATAATTAAGAGTGAGCATGGTTTCTCCAGAGCTAATGAGAGTAGAGCTTGATGATGGTCTGATTCCTTTCAGGAGGACAGATCTCTCTCCCTTCATGTCTGGACCTTCCTTGGCTTCTCTCTGCTTTCCAGAGCCTGCTTTTGGTTTGTTTGTTTGTTTTTGTTTTTTTTTAATTGAAGTATAGTGGATTTACAGTGTTTCAGGTGTATAGCAGAGTGATTCAGTTATGCATAGAATATATATATATGTATTATTTTTCAGATTCTTTTCTATTATAGTTATTACAAGCTATTGAATATAGTTCCCTGTGCTATACAGTAGGTCCTTGTTGTTTACCTATTTTATATATAGTAGTGTGTATCTGTTAATCCCAAATTCCCAGTTTATCCCTCCCCTACCCCTTTCCCCTTTGATAACCATAAGTTTGTTTTCCTACTTTGTGAGCCTATTTCTGTTTTGTATACAAGTTCATTTGCATCATTTTTTAGATTGCACATATAAGTGATATCATATGGTATTTGTCTTTCTCTGTCTGGCTTACTTCACTTAGTATGATAATCTCTAGGTCCATCTATGTTGCTGCAAATGTTATTATTTCACTCTTTTTATGGCTGAGTAATATTCCATCTTCTTTATCCATGCAACCTGTTGATGGACACTTAGGTTGCTTCCATGTCTTGGCTATTGTAAATAGTGCTGCTATGAACATAGGGATGCATGTATCTTTTTGAATTTAGAGTTTTCTCTGGATATATGCCCAGGAGTGGGGTTGCTGGGTCATATGGTAGCTCTAGTTTTAGTTTTTTGAGGAACGTCATTATGGTTCTCCATAGTGGCTGTACAAATTTACATTCCCACCGACAGTGTAGGAGGATTCCCTTTTCTCCACATCCTCTCCATCATTTATTATTTGTAGACTTTCTGATGATTCCAGAGCCTGTTCATCCGAGCCGTGCGGGGGTACAATGGTGAGAACTGGAGGACGTGCATCACGGACATGGAGCTGGCCCTTCCTGACTTCTTCAAGGCCTTTTATGAGTGTCTTGCTGCCTGCGAGGGCTCCCGGGAGATCAAGGACTTCAAGGATTTCTATCTTTCCATAGCAGGTTAGTGGTGGGTTGTGTCCTCGACATAAATGGCATAGCTGCCCCTGTGGGTTCTACATGCCTTCTATGTACTTGAGTGGCCTCTGAGGAACTTTTGAGCTTAAATAAGAAAGGGTAACTGGGGTGGCTGACACATGTACGGATCAGCCTCTGATTTGGCAGGAGCTTCTGGAGAAACAGTGAGTATGGTGT
Source organism: Aethalodelphis obliquidens (assembly GCF_003676395.1). Classification (NCBI taxonomy): domain Eukaryota; kingdom Metazoa; phylum Chordata; class Mammalia; order Artiodactyla; family Delphinidae; genus Aethalodelphis; species Aethalodelphis obliquidens. Next base: position 5,392,126 of record NW_020838006.1, read on the forward strand.
CTAGATACAGGCCAGCAGAGAAGGTCTGCCTAATCAACCCTACTTGATTACAGATTCCCACAGGCTTTTGGAAAAATAAAACTGGGCCCCAAAGCAACTCATGCCCCACCTTAGGGAGATAACTTTGATTATGGCAGTTTTTCAGCACACATCAAGGTAAAATGAAGAGTATAATGAACCTCTAATGAGTCATCACTAAGATAACTTTTGGGAAAAAAATTTTCTGACTATAAAATAATTCATGCTTATTATAGGAAGTCTAGAAAACACAGGAAAGAATGAAGAAAATTGAGGACTTCCCTGGCAGTCCAGTGGTTAAGACTCTGTGCTTCCACTGCAGGGGTTGTGGGTTCGATCCCTGGTCGGGGAACTAAGATTCCCACATGCTTCACGGTGCAGCCAAAAAAAAAAAAAAAAAAAAAAGAAAGAAAAACAATTGAAAACACATAAATAGCCCTAGGGTTTCTCCTTAACCAGTAGTGGGCAGCAATGCTCCAGAGATTGGGAAATGGCCAAGAGATGTCCCTAAGTGGTTTGGGAACACGGATGCTCAAACTGCACCTTGCAGGAAGGGGACCCCGGTCAGATAGGTCTGAGATTGGCCTGAGCACCGTCTGCCTCTTGGAGTCTCTGTGCCCTGTGATGGTTAATGGCTCTCAGAAACCCTGGGGTAGGCAGCTCTTTTACAGTTATTGAATCCAGGATGGTTTTTGTTTTTGTTTTTTACTTATTAATTTATTTTTGGCTGTGTTGGGTCTTCGTTTCTGTGCCAGGGCTTTCTCCAGTTGCGGCGAGCGGGGGCCGCTCTTCATCGTGGTGTGCGGGCCTCTCACTATCGCGGCCTCTCTTGTTGTGGAGCACAGGCTCCAGACGCGCAGGCTCAGTAGTTGTGGCTCACGGGCCTAGTGGCTCTGCAGCATGTGGGATCTTCCCAGACCAGGGATCCAACCCGTGTCCCCTGCATTGCAGGCAGATTCTCAACCACTGCGCCACCAGGGAAGCCCTGTTTTTGTTTTTGAATCACTGTTTTGCTCATGGACCTCTTTTTCCACAGAGTCCCTTTATTTTTCTTAACAAAACCTTTTTATTGTGGAAAATTTCAAACATATACAAAGAATAGAAGAGTGTAAAGAAACCCCATGTCACCATGATGCAGCTTCAGTATGGTCAACTCAGGGTCAACTGGGTGTCATCTAATTCCCACCCACTTACCTCTTATATTATTATTTTAAAAATATATTTATTTATTTATTTGGCTGTGCCAGGTCTTAGTTGTGGCATGTGGGATCTTCGCTGCAGCATGCGGGATTTAGTTCCCTGACCAGGGATCGAATCCGGGGCACCTGCATCAGGAGCTCGGAGTCTTAACCACTGGACCACCAGGGAAATCCCTCATGTTATTTTGAAGCAAATCCCAGATGTTGTTATCACTTCATTTGTAATGTTTCAGTAGGTACCTCTAAAAGATAAGAACTCGTTTTTTTCAACCACTGAACCATCACACCTAAAAGAATTTTAACAACAGTTCCTTGATCTCATCATCAAATATCCAGTGTCCCAGTCATCTCAGAAATGTCATAAATGTGTGTTCCTTAAATTTACAATTTGTTGGATTTTTGTGTGTTTTCTTTCTTTTTTTTTTTCTTTTTGGCCCCACTGTGCGACTTGTGGGATCTTAGTTACCCGACCAGGGATTGAACCCGGGTCCCCAGCAGTGAAAGTATGGAGTCCTAACCACTGCCAGGGAATTCCCAATTTATTGGTTTGAATCATGTTCAAAATAAGTTCCACACATTGCATTTGGTTATCTTCTTAAGTTTTTATTTTGAACAAAACTTTACTATTTTAACCGTGTGTAAGTGTACAGTTCGTTGGCAGTAAGTATATTCACATTGTTGTGCAGCCCTCACCACCATCCATCTCCAGAACTTTTTCATCTTCCCAAACTGAAACTCTGTACCCATTAAACACTAACTCTCCATCTTCCTCCTTCCCAGTCCCTAGCAACCACCATTCTTCTTTCTGTGTCTATGAATTTGATTGCTCTGGGTACCTCATATAAGCAGAATCATACAGTATTAGTCCTCTTATGACTGGCCTATTTCACTTAGCATAACGTCCTCAAGGTTCATCCATATTCTAGCAAATTGGTTATCTTTTATTTTCTTAATTTTTTAAAAATTATTTATTTATTTTTGGCTGTTGGGTCTTCGTTGCTTCTTGTGGGCTTTCTCTAGTTGCAGCGAGCAGGGGCTACTCTTCGTTGTGGCACGCGGGCTTCTCTCTAGTTGTGGCATGAGGGTTTTCCCTCTCTAGTTGTGGCACCCGGGCTCTAGAGCATCTAGTTGCAGCACACGGGCTCTCTTGTTGAGGTGCACGAGCTCAGTAGCTGTGGCTCACGGGCTTAGTTGCCCCGCGGCACGCGGGATCTTACTTCCGCGACCAGGGATCAAACCCGCGTCCCCTGCATTGGAAGGCAGATTTTTTACCATTGGACCACCAGGGAAGTGGTGACACTAAGTTTTAAACATTTGGTTGAGGTGCTTTCCAGTTTCTCCACAATATAATTACTGTTTTTCCTTTTTAAATTAATAATTTGTGGACAGGTGCTTCGAGACTAGGACAACTTGCTGTCCATCAAACTCTGCCCCCCTCCCCACCCTACCCCCACTGATTTAGCACACTGTTGAGAATTCTTGCCTGAAGCATTTTTTTCTATAAAGGTTGTGTGAATATAAAACTACTTTCCCTAGGGATTTCCCTGGTGGTCCAGTGGTTAAGACTTCGCACTTCCACTGCACTGGGCAGGGGTTTGATCCCTGATTGGGGAACTAAGATCCCACATGCTGTGCAGTGCGGGCAAAAAAAAAAAAAGAAAAAGAAAAAGAAAAAAAAAACTACTTTCCCTTTATTTATTTATTTATTTTGCGGTACACGGGCCTCTCACTGTTGTGGCCTCTCCCGTTGCGGAGCATAGGCTCCGGACGCGCAGGCTCAGCGGCCATGCTTACGGGCCCAGCCGCTGCGCGGCATGTGGGATCTTCCCGGACCGGGACCGTGTCCCCTGTATCGACAGGCGGACTCTCAACCACTGCGCCACCAGGGAAGCCCAACTTTCCCTTTATTTTTGTGTCTGCTTCTTTCATACAGAATAGGTACCATACGTTAAACACTATTCTATGTTATGCTTTTTCCACTTAACAATATATCCTAACTAGTGTGTAGAGATTGTGTCATTCTTTTTATTACTGCCAAGTGCTCCACTGAGGGTTGGGGGAGTGATGTACCCCAGTTTATTCAACTATCTGATAGATATTTGGGCTGTTCCAGTCTTTTGCTATTACATCTAATACTGCAATGGGGAATTTTAGTGGGCTGTTGTTGTTTGCTAAGTATGGAAGTGTGTTTGCAAAATCAACATCAGTGGGATTGATAGTTCAGAGTAAAGGTTTACACAAATTATTTGGTATTTTAAGGTACCATTTTGCATTCCTACCAGTAACGTAGGAGAGTGCCTGTTCCTACAGTCTTGCTGGCAAAATGTGTATCATCATGCTGGAGTCTTTCGCTTCTGGCTGAATGAAAGGAGAAAAGGGAGGGGCCAAGGGGCACCTGGAAGGTTGTTAGGGACCAGCCCCAGAAGTAGTATTCATCAGTTGTTACTGTCCACATTTCATGGCTCACTTAGTCACATGCCCCCAACCTAACTGCAAAGGAGGCTGGGAAATGTAGTCTTTGACATCTTTCTATGTGACTATATTTAGGTATTTTTAAAATTTTAGTTTATTTTATTTATTTATTTGGCTGCACCAGGTCTTAGTTGCGGCACTTGGGATCTTTAGTTGTGGCATGAGAACTCTTAGTTGCGGCATGCATATGGGATCTAGTTCCCTGACAAGGGATCGAACCTGTGTCCCCTGCAGTGGAAGCGCAGAGTCCTAACCACTGGACCGCCAGGGAATCACCGAGAATATGTGTATTTTAACCTTTGATAAATTTTACCAAATTGTACTCCAAAACATTTGTTCCTGATTTGCTCCTACCAACAGAGCATGAGAGCATGAGTCTCACTATTCACTTCCTATCACTGGACATCATCAAATTTTAAACATTTTGCCAATGTAATAGCTTACATTATTTTAGGTAGAATTGTATTTCTTAATTTCAAATGTGGTTAAGATCTTTTCACAGTGTTTATTAGCCCTTTTTATAATTTCTATTAACATCCTTTTGGCTATTTTTATAGTGGACATTCGTCTTTTTCTTATTGATTTGGGAAACTTTGTGCGTGAAAGATTTTAGCCCTTTATCATAAGTGTTGTGAATATTTTACTTTTATCATTTTATCATTTATCATTTTTACCTTGATCTTTTGGGGCAGTGGGGCAGAAGCGGCATTAAGAAAATAATGGATACGACGCAGACCTCCTAGAGAACGGACTTGAGGTTATGGGGAGGGGGAAGGGTGAGCTGTGACAGGGCAAGAGAGAGTCATGGACATATACACACTAACAAACGTAGTAAGGTAGATAGCTAGTGGGAAGCAGCCGCATGGCACAGGGATATTGGCTCGGTGCTTTGTGACAGCCTGGAGGGGTGGGATAGGGAGGGTGGGAGGGAGGGAGATGCAAGAGGGAAGACATATGGGAACATATGTTTACGTATGACTGATTCACTTTGTTATAAAGCAGAAACTAACACACCATTGTAAAGCAATTATACCCCAATAAAGATGTTAAAAAAAAAAAAGAAGATAATGGATACACTGCCTGAAAATTTGTGTGTTCTTTCAGATCATTATGTGGAAGTTCTGGAATGCAAAATACAGTGTGAAGAGAACCTCACCCCAGTCATAGGAGGATATCCAGTCGAGAAATTTGTGGCTACCATGTATCATTATTTGCAGTTTGCTTATTATAAATGTAAGTAATCATCTTCTAGGAGATCTGAGCAAGGTACGAAGACTTAGCTTCCACATCTGCAGAGAGTACTAACCTCCTAAGATCGTTGTGAGGATTAAATGAGTTGATAGACGTGAAATGCTTAGGAAATTCACGCACTGGCACATGGCAAACTCTATATAACCGTTTTTTTGGTGGTTGTTGTTGTTGTTTTGGCCGCTCTGCGTGGCATGCGTGATCTTAGTTCCCCGACCAGGGATCAAACCCATGCCCCCTTGCAGTGGAGGCGCAGAGTACTAACCAATGGACCGCCAGGCAAGTCCCTTTTTTCTTTTCTTTTTTTAAAAAATATCATTATTTCCCTTCTTCCACATCATTGGCTTTACTTTTCAGACTCTTAGAAGGTCATTGCAGTTGGTCCTGCCTTGGCCTGAAATTGGAGCTTATCAATCAGAACCTTCCAAGTGGACAAAGGGGACACATGGGAGAAAGAAAGGAACTTGGAGTTCAGACTTCAGAGCCTGAATTTCCTGGCTTTCCCCCCTCTCTCTGTAGCCAAGATTGCTGGGTGCCACTCGCGTGAGCAGCGTGTACCTTGGCAGTTCGGTGACAAGCACGGGAAGTCACTAGGGTCATTTGCAGCAGTGACAACTCTACCCTCCTGATGAAATGTCTGGGTCTGCTGGCAGGTGTCTGGCTAGCTTCCCCAAGGCTGCCCTTCAAACTCAGGGGCGGCTGGTCTTGGGGACTCAGGGATGTCCTGGAGGAGTGCCAGGTGACCTTGTCTTCCACAGCCCCCCTTCCCCGCTGTGTCCATCCTGTTCTTCGTTGGGTTCCCTCTGCCTCAGCAGCCACCTAACCTGCCTACCTTTTAATCCCATCTCATCTCTTCTCCAGGACACACTGAAAGCCTTGCCTGCTGAAGGTTAAAAAAGGGAAAAAAAGAAAAGAAAAATATTTTCCTTCTCTCCCTCTCTCTCTCTTTCTAGTTTTTAAATTAAAAATATTTAAACTTTTGCCGTTAATCAAGATGGCTTCTTTGTTCCTGGAAAGTCTCGGATACTGACATTTATACCATGTTTTTCTGAGGAAGGTAACTGGCCTCTCTCAGCAGTGAACCTGATCTTAGAGCGGCCTGAACCTCATCTAAGGATGCAATGAAATGTACTGAAATGTCCCTTGGTTGGGATATTTCTGAGATCCAGAGGAGGTTGAGGTGTGTTTTTAACAGGTGTCCTTCCCAGAAGTCCCCTTTCATGGAGGGAAGGATGAGATTTTATTTGCTACTGTCACCCCAGCGTGAGCTGTCTGGTAAAGGATTATTTAGCATAGAGGACAAGAGTCTAGTTTTATATAATGTGTGAACATGCTTTCCTATGAGGCAGCACTGAGCTCACAGCATGATGCCAGCAAATATTTATGGACCACATTCTGGTGTGGAGGGGACAGTTTTCCACTAGGCAGTGTCTTTGCTTATGAAGAGCCCTCTTTTCTAATATAAATAGCTGATTTAATGTAAGTGCATTTTTTCAAAAAGGCTTATAAGAGAAGCTTATTGCAGTGAACCAAACATCGCAGAGATGTACAGAGAAACATCAAAAGCAAACAACCCGGGCTTCCCTGGTGGCGCAGTGGTTGGGAGTCCGCCTGCTGATGCAGGGGACGCGGGTACGTGCCCCGGTCCGGGAGGATCCCGCGTGCCGCGGAGTGGCTGGGCCCGTGGGCCGTGGCCGCTGGGCCTGCGCGTCCGGAGCCTGTGCTCCGCAGCGGGAGAGGCCGCTGCGGTGAGAGGCCCGCGTACCGCAAAAAAAAAGCCAACAGCCCATCTCCATCCCCCTCCCTGCTCTCCCCCAACCCCAGTGTTAACTGTTGGCTTATATTCAGCCACACTTGGAAGGACCCTTTTTTAATGAGAATTATGAAAAAATTATGTACATGTTTTATTTAACTTCTGGAAATTTCAAAACATATATTGGGGGCTTCCCTGGTGGCGTCGTGGTTAAGAATCTGCCTGCCAATGCAGGGGACATGGGTTCAAGCCCTGGTCTGGGAAGATCCCCGGAGCAGCTAAGCCTGGGCACCACAACTACTGAGCCTGCGCTCTAGAGCCCACGAGCCACGACTACAGAACCCGCGTGCCACAACTACTGAAGCCCACGTGCCTAGAGCCCGTGCTCTGCAACAAGAGAAGCCACTGCAATGATGAGCCTGCGCACCTCAACGAAAAGTAGCCCCCGGTTGACCACAAGTAGAAAAAAGCGTGTGTGCAGCAGCGAAGATCCAACACAGCCAAAAAAAAAAAAAGAAAAAAGAAAAACCAAGGTAATTAATAAAAACAACAACATATGTTGGAGAGGTTGGTATAATGATCTCTAGGGTGCCCATCACCCAGTTTCAACTTTTATCAACACATTGCTGATCTTGGATTCAGTTTACAGATGTTCTGTTGGAAGAAAATATAGCCCGTGTTTTTCTTTCATTTTCATGAGAAGCTGTGCTGACACTTCACTAAACTACCCCGTGAATGGACATTGAAACATGGATCTTCCAGCCACTAAGTAGGCTTGGTTCAGTGGGAACACGCGAGGACACTGGAGTTTAGAGGTGTTCCGGACACTTCCAGGCCCTGGAAGCTCACTGGTCAATCCTCTGAAATCCTGACTAACTCTAAAAACCAACCAGAATATCAGAAAATGTGGCAAAGACATAATGGATAAAACACCAAAATTTTCAGCTTTTCTTGCTGCTCCCCAAGAAATCTTTGCTTTCTGGATTACAGGTAAATAGTGTGAGTAAAATTTACATCTTGAAATTGGCCTCTTGAATCCTCTTGGCCCTGTTTTGAATTCTTTTTCAATCACCTACCCCAGGACGTTTCTTGAGGACAGGTGTCATTTCCAACCCCACAGGCCTTGTGACTAGGAAGTGCCCATCAGCAGTGGTTTTAAAGTTGTTGTTATGGGAAACGGCCACAAGGCGGCAGCATTTCTTCATGCCTAACTTGGATACTTGGGTAACCGGAACCTTAGGAAAATCATGTTCCTGGGTTGTCAAGGAGGGTGTAATGTGCCAGAAGAAAGGCCCAAGGGCTTGTGTCTCATTCCTTCTTCCCCCTTACCCTTCACCCCACAGAGAAATCGCAGCCCCAGCAACACCGCTGCACTGAGGGCGCTGTCGTCCCTGGGTGGGGCGATTCTAAGGAAGGAGGATGGAGGTGGGAACCCCACCACCAGGAGACGTGGAGACCAGGTGACTTTTCAGAGCTTCTCCAGACCAGAGGTCCACCCTTTCTTGGGTGCACTAGGCTTGGCTTAGCTTTGGAAGGGCTCACCTGGATCTGGAGATGGCAGTCTCATCCAGAGGGGACCCGGCACTACAGGTCCAAGGGGGGCTCGTTTGATGGCATATCCTCCCCAGCTCCCTCAGCCCCACGAGAGTGCAGCCTTGGGACCCAAGCCTCCTTAGGCTTCAGGGATGTGACCCCAGCCCCAGTTACCAAGCCCTGACGGAAATACGGCAGGTACTACTTTTTTTTAATTGAATTTTTCTTTTATATGGACTATAGTTGATTTACAATGTTGTGTTTGTTTTAGGTGTACAGCAGCTTGATTCAGTTATACAAACATATAGAGCTATTCTTTTTTGGATCTTTTTCCCATATAGGTTATTACAGAGTGTTAAGTAGAGTTCCCCGTGCTACACAGTAGGTCCTTCTTGATTATCTATTTTATATATATGAGGGTGTATCTGTTCATCACAACTTTCTAATTCATCTCTACCCCCCCTAATTTCCCCTTTGGGAATCATAAGTTTGTTTTCTAAGTCTGTGAGTGTCTTTCTGTTTTATAAATTAGTTCATTTGTATCAATTTTTAGATTCCAACTGTAAGTGATATCATATGATATTTGTCTTTTTCAGTCTGACTCACTTCACTTGGTATGATCATCTCTAGGTCCATCCATGTTGCTGCCAATGGCATCATTTCATTCTTTTTTATGGCTGAGTAATATTCCATTGTATAAATGCACCACATCTTCCTTTTCCGTTTGTCTGTTGATGGACATTGTGGTGGCTTCCATGTCTTGGCTGTTGTAAATAGTGGTGCAGTGAACGTTGGGGTTCCTGGGTCTTTTCGAATTCTGGTTTTCTCCAGATATACACCCAGGAGTGGGATGGCCGGATCATATGCTAGCTCTGTTTTTAGTTTTTTAAGGAACCTCCACACCGTTCACTGTAGTGGCTGTTCCCAATTTATAATCCCACCAACAGCATAGGAGGGTTCCCTTTTCTCCACGCCGTCTCCACATTTATTGTTTGTAGATGTTTCGATGATAGCCATTCTGAATGGTGCGAGGTGATACCTTGTTGTAGTTCTGATTTGCATTTCTCTAATAATAATGATGTGGAGCATCTTTTAAAAAAATATTTATTTTATTTTTGGCTGTGTTGGATCTTAGTTGCAGCATGCGGGCTCTTTGTTGCGGTGTGTGGGCTTCTCCCTAGTTGTGGCAGTGTGGGCTCCAGAGTGTGTGGGCTCTGTAGTTGTGGCTCAGGGGCTTAGTTGCCCCGCGGCATGTGGGATCTTAGTTCTCCGACCGGGGATTGAACCTGCGTCCCCTTAATTGGAAGGCAGATTCTTTTTTTAAAAATAAATTTATTTATTTATTTAAAATTTTTGTCTGCGTTGGGTCTTCGTTGCTGCGCATGGGCTTTCTCTACTTGTGGCGAGCGGGGGCTACTCTTCGTTGTGGTGTGCGGGCTTCTCATTGCAGTGGCTTCTCTTGTTGCAGAGTACGGGCTCTAGGCACGCGGGCTTCAGCAGTTGTGGCTCGGGGGCTGTAGAGTGCAGGCTCGGTAGTTGTGGCACATGGGCTTAGTTGCTCTGCAGCATGTGAGATCTTCCCAGACCAGGGCTCGAACCCGTGTCCCCTGCATTGGCAGGCAGATTCTTAACCACTGCACCACCAGGGAAGTCCTGGAAGGTGGATTCTTAACCACTGGACCAACAGGGAAGTCCCAGCGATGTGGAGCATCTTTTCCAGTGCTTCTTTTTTATTTTTAAAAACAGTGTGAGTGAAATTTATCTCTTGACATTGGTTTCTTGAAAGTCGGTCTTGTTTTGAAATCTTTTTCAATCACCCCAGGACATTTCTTGAGGACGGGTGTCATTTCCAACCCCACAGGCCTTGTGACTCGGAAGTGCCCATACACAGCGGTTTTAAAGTTGTTGTTATGGGAAACTGCCACAAGGCGGCAGCATTTCTTCATGCCCAACTTGGATACTCGGGCAGTCAGAGCCTTAGGAAAGTCGTGTTCCTGGGTTGTCAAGGAGAGCGGAGTGTGCCAGAAGAAAGGCCCAAGAGCTTGTGTCTCGTTCCTTCTTCCCCCTTACCCTTCACCCCACGGAGGAATCGTAGCCCCAGCAAAACCGCTGCACTGAGGGCGCTGTCGTCCCTGGGTGGGGCGATTCTAAGGAAGGAGGATGGGGGTGGGAACCTCCCCACCAGGAGACGTGGAGACCAGGTGACTTTTCAAAACTCTTCCAGCCCAGAGGGTGGACCCTTTTTTGGGTGAACTAGGCTTGGTTTAGCATTTGAAGGGCCTGCCTGGATCTGGAGATTATGGGTCCCATCCAGAGGAGACCAGGCACTGCAAGTCCAAGGAGGGCTCATTTGCTGGTACATTCTCCCCAGCTCCCTCAGCTTCAGGACAGTCCAGCCTTGGGACCCAAGCCTGCTTAGGTTCCAGGGCTGTGACACCAGCCCAGGTCTCCAAGGCCTGAGGAGAATATAGTAGGCTTTTCTGCATAGGTCTCTGCCTAAAGAGGAACTTCTTCTGTTTTCCAAACTGGCCTCCACGTTCCCATGGATACCCTATCTGTGACCTTTTCACCCTGGGAAGATTTCTTTTGTCTTTGCAGGTATTCCGAAGGAGGGTCTGTGGAGAAGGGGCTTGTTGGTGATCTTTCTCTTTTTGAAGGTGTTATTCAATGGAGGGTGGGTCAGGAGAGGTTGGCTGATTTCCTGTTTTTGTTTCCTTTGCCTTCAGTGAACGACTTGAAGAACGCAGCCCCCTGTGCAGTCAGCTACCTGCTCTTTGACCAGGACGATAAGGTCATGCAGCAGAACCTGGTGTATTATCAGTACCACAGGGACAAGTGGGGGCTCTTGGAGGAGCATTTCCAGCCCAGACCAGTACGTGCCAGTGCACCAGGCATCGCGTTTCCTGTTCTCTTCATCCCACTTTCAGGAAGCACCTTTGCATCTTAAGAGAAGGGTTATTTCAGAAATGAAGGGAAACTCAGTTTTTTTTATAGCTTTTTTATCTTTTAACATTTTACATCTTTGTTCTCATTTCTAAATCAGTAAGCACTCTACAAATTTTAAACATTACAGAAATGATTCACTTAGGAATTGAGACTGCTTCTTTTTTTTTTTTTTTCGGTACGCGGGTCTCTCACTGCTGTGGCCTCTCCGCTGCGGAGCACAGGCTCCGGACGTGCAGGCTCAGCGGCCATGGTTCACGGGCCCAGCCGCTCCGCGGCATGTGGGATCTTCCCGGACCAGGGCACGAACCCGTGTCCCCTGCATCGGCAGGCGGACTCTCAACCACTGCGCCACCAGGGAAGCCCGAGACTGCTTCTTAATCCCATATTTTCTCTTTCTCATCCTGCCCTATAGCTATGCATTTACTGTATATGCAGCATGTAACTATTAAGTTTTACAAAAATGGGATCTTACCTACTGTTTTGCAACTTGCTTTGTCTTTCTAACAATTTCATCATGAACACTTCCCATGTCGCACCCATACCACCTACTTTTTTTTTTTTTTAACAGCTCCATGGCAGGCTTGTTTATGGATGAATCATCATTTAATTCCCTTGATGGGTGCACTCAGCTTTGCATGTGTTCAGGGCAACCTATGGATTATATATCACTTTCAGAAGATCTTTTCTAATTTGCCCTTAACTTGTATTTTCATTGAGATTTGTGCATGCTGTCCTGGTTTGCCATACATACATCTTCCTTCAACTTCACTGTCCAGCCAACACACACACACACACACACACACACACACACACACTTTCTCTTTCATTCACTCAGGATTGGCCACTCTTTTTTTCAAATTGAGATATAATTCATATACTGTCAAATTCATGCTTTGCAAGTGCACAATTCAGTGGTCTTATTATAGTCACAGAGCTGTGCGACCGTTACCACTATTTAATTTTAAACATTTTCATCACCCCCCAAAGAAAGCTCATACCCTTCCCCCGCCTGCCACCAGCCCAGTTCTCCCCTTAAAAGGTTGGTCATATAAACTGTTCTCTGTTTGTGTCTGAACAGGAAGCCGTTCAGTTCTTCAACGTGACGACACTCCAGAAAGAGCTGCATGACTTTGCTAAGGAAAACATAATGGATGATGATGAGGTAAGTTTTCCTGTTTAGCACACGTCTGGCTAAGAGAAAATATTACTCACAGCTTTGTTAAAAATCATTGGAAGGCCGAGTCGCCCCCGAAATGAGAAACAGAAGGGGCCTTGGGAAACAGAGTTTCTGTGGGCGTTTTTATGTGTCAGAGCACTGGCCTGGGCAAGAAGGGTTTTCTAGGAAACCCAGGCTGAAGCACCACGTTTCCTGACAGAGTACAGAGCCATCCTCCAGGAACCCATCACAGGAGCCGTCCGAGCGTCTTTTTTTTTTTCCTTTTCCTGCACCGTGTGGCATCAGGCATCATTTTTTAACATTATAAAAACACACTGAATTTTAGTACTCTGAAGACACTGGGAAGCCCACATCCCAATTTTTCTGTCCGTTTGTTTGTTTTGTTTTCTGTAAATTAGGCATTTTATCCTTCTCTGGGGTTGCTTGAAATTCCTGATTAAGTCTTACTTAGCTGACTTCTTTATTGACGGCGGAGACTGCCGGTTATGGAGCCGTCATTCTGTGGTGGGGCAGCCTAGTCACAGAAAAGCCATCGTTAGGGGTAGCGTTTAGAGAGATGCGTTTGGAACAGACCATCAAACTCTTTCTAAGACAGCTGTGGACTTGCCAGCCATCGGAGCTGGGAGAGAGCTGTGGGTTTGTTCTCGTCTGACCCCTCACTTTACAGCTGAGGAGCTTGGACAGGAAGGTTCCGGGAGCTGCTAGGCCAGACCCGGGAGCCCTGAGCCTCCATGTCTGCTCTTTCCACTGCCCCAGTTTTCAGTGAAGCACCTGTAAATAAGACATCATTGTGGAATCTGTTTTCTGTGCATGAATTTGCATGAGATGGATCGACCACTAGCATGCATTTAGCTCCCCTGAGCCTCAGTACTTCGTCTGTAAAATGGAGCTAATAACATTGACCTCACAGGGTTGGAAGAATGAAATACCACTTTGCACATCGAAGTGCTTTACAGACTAGGAAGTGACCCATGTGCCATATGTCTTGGCTTGGGTTCTCTTGAAGCAGAGCCTGTGATATGACTACAAGAATGCTGACCAGGAAGGAATGCTGACCAGACACAAACAAGGTTGACCGCTATGGTTTGTAAAGTGGAGAAAAATATATTTATTTACTTATTTATTGGCTGCACAGCACGGCATGCGGGATCTTAGTTCCCTGACCAGGGATCGAACCCACGTCCCAGGCAGTGGAAGCATGGAGTCTTAACCACTGGACCGCCAGGGAATTCCTGAGAAAAAAGTATTTAGGAAAAATGGGACAGTAGAGTTCCTGATTATCTAGAGGCAAGCTACTATTGATATTTTGGTATTTATGTCTCCAGTTTTTTCTATATATTTCCAATAAATATTCACTATAAACTTGACTGTAATTATATATCATGGCTTTTCCATTGTAACACTGTAGTTTGAGCAATTTCCCTGGTTATGTTTTTCTAGAACAGTTTGATTGAGATATTATTCACATATTGTACAATTCTCCTTTCTAAAGTATACAATTCAGTGGGGTTTTTTAGTATATTCATAAAGTTATGCATTCAAATTTGAGAACATTTTCATCACCCAAATGAAAGCCCAGGGACTTCCCCGGCAGTCTGGTGGTTAGAACTCCGCGCTCTCACTGCCGAGGGCCGGGGTTCCGTCCCTGGTCGGGGAACTAAGATCCCGCGAGCTGCACAGTGCAGCCAAAAAAACAAAAACAAAACCAAACGAAAGCCCAAACCTATTAGTAGTCACTTTCCATTCCTTCCCCTCTGCCCACCCCGACCCTTTCCCCCAGCCCCTGGCAACCACTGACCTACTTTCTGTCTCTGGATTTACCTGTTCTGGATGTTTCATGTGAAAGGAATCATGGTTTTTGGTCTTTGTGACTAGTTTCTTTCACTGAGCGTAATGTTTTCCAGGTTTAGCCATGTTGTAACGTGCATCACGTTACATGTAAAAAGTCCTTCTCATTGCTGAATAATATTCTATTGTATGGATATACCACCTGTTGTTTATTCCTTGGTTGATGGACATTTGGGTTGTTTCCACTTTTTGGCTACTTTGAATAATGATACTATGGACGTTTGGGTACAAATTTTTGTTTGGGCAAAAATTTTCAATTCTCTTATACCTAGGAGTATATATTTAGGAGTAGAATTTCTGGGTCCTATTACTCTATATTTAACTTGTTAAAGAGCTGCCAGACTGTTTTCCAAACTGGCTGAATCATTTTACAGTCCCACCAGCAATGTATGAGAGTTCTAATCTGTTACATCTTCCTCAACACTTACAGTGTCTGTCTTTCTTTGGGTGTGTGTGTGTGTCTGTCTCTTTTATTATAGCCATCCTAGTGGGTGTGAAGTGGTACCTAATTATGGTTTTGACTTGCATTTCCCTATTGACTAATGGTGTTGAGCATCTTTTCACATGGCTATTAGCCATTTGTATATCTTCTTTGGAGAAATGTTGATTCTATTCAAGTCCTTTGCCCATTTTTAAATTGGGTTGCTTGTCTTTTCATTGTTGAGTTGTAAGAATTCTTTATATATTATGGTTATAAGTCCCCTGTCAGATATATGAATTCTAAAAATTTTTCCCCCAATCTGTGCATTATCTTTTCACTTTGTTAATGGTGTCTTGAAGCTCAAAACTTTTAAAATTTGATGAAATCCAACTTATCTATTTTTTCTTTTGTTGCTTGTGTTTTTGCTGTCATATCAAAGAAAATATTGTCTAATCCAAGATCACTAAAATTTACTGTTTTTTCTAAGGTTTTTATAGTGTTATACACTTACATTTAGGTCTACAATCTTTTTTTTTGTTAATTTAACATATGATGTAAGGTAGTGGTCCAATTTCATTCTTTTGTGTGTGGAAATACTGTTGTCCAGCATCATTCGTTGAAAAGACTTTCTTTCCCTATTCAGTTGTCTGGGTACCCTTATAAGAAATCAATTGACCTTAAATGTGAAGGTTTATCTCTGGACTCTCAATTCTATTCCATTGATCTAGATTTCTATCCTTATGCCAGTACTGCATTGTCTTGAATACTGTAGCTTTGTACTACATTTTGAGATTGGGAAGTGTGAGTCTTCCAACTTCTTTCTTCTTCTTCTAGACTGTTTTGGCTATTCTGGGCCCCTTGCCTTTCCATATGAAATATGGGATCAACTTGCCAAATTCTGCAAAAGGCAGCTGGGATTTTTATAGGAATTGTGCTGAATCTGAAGATTGACTGACATCTCAACAATATTAAATATTCCAATCCATGAATATGAGATACCTTTCTACTTATTTAGGTCTTCTTTAATTTCCTTCAATAATATTTTCCCAAGTTTTGTTATTCTTGGTGCTATTGGAAATGGAATTGTTTTTCTTATTTTGATTTTCTAGTTGTGCGTTGCTGGTGTGTAGAAATACAGCTGATTTTTGTATGTTGATACTGTAATCTCGCAAACTTATTGAACTTGTTTATCAGTTCTAAACTTTTTTTGATGTGTATGGATTCCTAAGGAGTCTCTGTATACAAGATCATGTTATCTGTGAATAGACATGGTTTTATTTCTTTTCCAGTCTGGATGTCTTTTGTTTATTTTTCTGGCTAAAACCTCTAGTACAATGTTGAATAGAAATGGAGAGAGTGGAAATCCTTGTCTTGTTCCTAATCTTAGAAGGAAAACCTTCTGTTTCAGCATTAAGTACATTCTTAGCTGTGGTAGGGCCCTTTATCAGGTTGAGGAAGTTCCTCTTCTATTCCTAGTTAGTTGAATGTTTTTTATCGTTTAACAAACGAGGAATGTTTTCAAATGTTTTGGTGTTGAATTTTGCCAAATGTTTTTTCTGAACCTGTTGAGATGATTTTGTGGTTTTTGTTAATCTTGTTAGTTAATGTTCATTATAAAGACAATTTTTTTTTTTGCGGTACACGGGCCTCTCACTGCCGTGGCCTCTCCCGTTGCGGAGCACAGGCTCCGGACACGTAGGCTCAGTGGCCATGGCTCACGGGCCCAGCCGCTCCGCGGCATGTGGGATCTTCCCGGACCGAGGCACGAACCCGTGTCCCCTGCATCGGCAGGCAGACTCTCAACCACTGTGCCACCAGGGAAGCCCTAAAGACAATTTTTTAATGACTAATATTCCATGGTGTGGATTTTTTAAGTAAAGCGCTTTTTATACGCGTTTCGGTTGCTTCCCACTTTTTGCTTTTATCAATAACACAGCAGTTACTAAATCTTTTACCTCTTCTCTGATCATTTCCTTAGGATAAATTCCCAGAGGTGGAATTCCTGGCTATGAACCCTTTGAAGACTTTTAACATACAAGAACAATGCATTTAGAAAAAAAAATCATAAATATTAGAACAAGAAGAGACCCTTTATGAGATTCAGTAAAGCTGTCTCATGTCACAGATGAGGAAACAAACTCAAGAAAGGTAGAGTGACTTACCCAAAGTCACACGGCTGCTTAGTAATCATCTAGTGAATAGACCAGGCTTATTCCAGGCTTTAAAATTCCTAGGATTCTTAGACTTGGACCTGTCAAGATAACAGGACTCCATTGAAGTTCCCAGAGTAGTTAGGTTATTAATCAAAGCTTTAGAATTATAAAAGAATTTCTAAAGAATGAGCTATTTTTAAAATTATATATCAAATTATGGCAAGTAATAATTTGAAATAAACTGTAACCAACACAATAAAGTTCTTAGTTAATCCTTAAAAATTTCCAAAGGACAAAATGCTACTTCGAAACAAAGTGTCCATATAGTCTCCTGATATTTGTGGTATTCTTCTTTATATCTTTCTGGGCTTGAAATATGTGTAAGAACTCCTGAGAGTTTGCACACGAGGCCCTGTTACAGTTTCAGAACGTTTATAAAGCAGGCTGAAATAGATGCTCTTGGGTAGGAAAGGAGGTGAGGGGCAGGGGAAGGAGCTGCGCACGCATGTGGTCTCACCTGCAGTCAGGTTATCCTGATCCTGCGGGGAGCTCCAGGGCATGCATTGTATCACAGAGCTCCTTCTGCCTTTTGTCATCCCCTTTCTCAGTCCCTCACTAGTTGTTGGCAGCCCGGAGGGGGTGGTGTATAAGCTCCCTGGCAGGGCTGCTCATTTTGGCCAAGATCAGTCATGCAGAGAAGGGATAGGTATAAGCCATTAGCAACGACACTCCCAGCAGCTGGCGGATGGGTGCCTGGAAAATATCGATAGATCTGAGCGCGACACCAGTGACCTTATAGGAGGATGTGTTTCTTTCATCTCTATTGCCGGAGTCACTTAGTAGTGAGCTAAAAGCAAACAATACTATCATCCCTACCTCACAGTAGCCCCACAGCAGGAAACAGTAACCCTGGGAACAGATGTCATGGCCACATATATATAATCCTCTGCAATACCCTGTTTTCCTTTTCGGGGTCCAGAAAGCAACTGAAGAATGTTGTTTATTCAAGCAGCGGTCTTCCACTCCCATCACTTGAGTTCCTAATTGCAGGCATGATGTGTAGAAGCATTTGTTAAAAATAATAAGATCCCTTTTGTGTCTCATGTACTTGATAGATTTTCTAACTATTCTCAAATGCTGAGAGATCTTATGACTCTGTCTGTGTTAAAATATCAAAAGGAGCGAATTGGCTCTTGGCCTGGGAGGGAGGCCTCCGTGAGGGGGGCCAGGCTTTAGCAGGGGGTGGTCACCATCGGTGGGGCTGCCTGTACTGACCTCAGGGGAAGGGGCTTGGCCTTCTTGGTGATTCACTCATTCTCTGCAGTAAAGGGAATGGGTGTCATCAGCTGGTGGGTCAGGTGTGTCATGGGAGTGGAATCAACGCAGAGAAGGAAATCAGAAAGTATGCTGGGCTGTTTCAGGTAGAGGCTTAAGGCTCATTGCAAAAGGAGGGAGCAGGTGGGCTCCTGTACTACCCAAGCATCTCTTGTTTGAGTGGCCTGATTGCTTCAGTTGCACCAGCAGTAACACGCCTACACGCAGTCAGCCATCCCCTAGCAGGTTTACTGAGACCTGTGTGTGCCAGTTTCTGCAGAAGAAGGTCCTGGTCCTTGAAAAGCTCGTGGTCTGGTATCAAGGCAGAAAGGGAACAGACAGAAAGTCTTCCTGTGGGGTAACTGCTAATGGGAGGGGAGTAGGGCTGGGGGAGGGATGCACAGAAGAAGGGCACTAAACAGGGCCTTTCAGAAGGGGCTGGACTGCTCAGTTCACACAGGCTATCTGGGGGTCTTGGAGCACTTGACTCCAAGTTCACATGGTGTGGAAGCCAGGTCCCTCCCAGGGAGAAGTCAGATCCTTTGGGCTCGAGGGAAGAAAGGCTGCTCCAGCCTAGGGGTGGCTGGCAGTTGCCTCTTGGAAACAGTCTCTGCTCACCAGCACTTTGAAGGTCAGGTACCTGCTTAACAGGGTGTCTTATTGTCTCTTACAGGGAGAGGTTGTGGAGTACGTGGATGACCTCTTGGAGCTGGAGGAGACCAGATAGCCCCCAGCAGCCAGAGAGACCTCCTCTCGATGTTCAGGAAACACAGATTCTTTGTCTTCCTTTTCCCAATAGTACAAGTTGTTGATACCTCAGAGCCTTCTCTTTACTCTGTGAAGTGAAAGGGAAGCCCCCATCTCTCACTACAGCTAACCAGGGCTGAGCCTGGTTTCCACGTGTCCACACCTGCCCCCCCTTCACACCTGCCCCTGCTCTTCACACCTGCCCCCCATCTTCACACCTGCCCCCTTCACACCTGCCTCCCCATCTTCACATCTGCCCCTTCACACCTGCCTCCCCAGCTTCACACCTGCCCCCCC
>NW_020838006.1:5411261-5426048 GCF_003676395.1 Aethalodelphis obliquidens
GTCTCCCCCTCTTCACACCTGTCTCCCCATCTTCACACCTGCCCCCCATCCTCACACCTGCCTTCTCTATTTTTATACCTACCTTCTCACCATTTTGGTTAGAAGGACACTTTTCCATGGATAGTTTTTTTCTTTTCCCAGAAAATCAGTATTATTTTTTAAATAAGAAAAATACTCCTAAAAGGTGGTAATTATAAAAACCTACTCTAGCCTTTCTGCTTTTCCACATTTTGGTTTTGTTTCTCCTCATCCCCTGATCCAGCAAAGATGGTGAGGACAAAGGCTAAACTTCTCATGATGGTCTGTACACGGTCTGACCAGCATTTTTTCTGGCGCCCATTGAAAAAGAAGTTGGGTAGACAGGGTCGAGTACAGAAATGTGGCTTTTGCCCAACACTTTCACATGTCCAAAGTCTTACAGTGGTTGGTAGATCCCATCTGAGGACAGTGCTCAGCCATTAGTCTCAGAGTTGGGAATGGAAGGAAGCAGAGGGAAGCTAGTTTCATTCACTGTTTCAACAAATATTTACTGAGCACCTACTACGTGCTAGGCTTTGACCTGGGCACTGGAGATACTGCACAGAAAAACAGAAAAAAAAAAAGTCCCTGCCCTCATGGAGCCTACATTCCTCAGGGAAAGACAGACAACAGATAAACAAAAATAAATATGTACAAGGCATCAGAGGGTGATCATTGCTATGGAGAAAAATTAAGCAGGGAAGGCGGTAAGGAGGCCTGGAGATGCTTCAGTTTTTGTTTTGTTTTTTGAATTTTTTGGCGCATGTGGGATCATAGTTCCCAGACCAGGGATCAAACCCGGGCCCCCTGCAGTGGAAGCATGGAGTCTTAACCACTGGACCACCAGGGAAGTTCCAAGGCTGCAGTTTTAAATAGCGTGGTCAGGGAAAGCCTCAGCAAGGTGACAGCAGAGCAGAGACCTAGGGAAGTGGGTCTCAGGGCAGAGCATTCCAGGCCAGAGGGGGCAGCGTGTGCAGTGCCCGACAGTGGGGATGCGCTTGTGTGGTCCGGGGACAGTAAGGAGGCCCAGGGGAGGTGTGGGCCAGGGGCAGAATGGAAGGAGGTGAGGATAAGTGTGTGGGTGGGAGGGTGGATGGCTCAGCCTTGCCGGCCAGTGTAAGGCCACTGGCTTCTGCCCTGAGTGGGGTGGGAGCTGTGGAGCAGAGCGGAGCCTGGGCTGACTTGCGTTTTACAGGGAGCACGCCAGCTGCCATCCTGTGAGAAACCTGGAAGCGAGCAAGGGTAGAAGCAGGAATACCAATTAGGGGATGGCTGCAAGAATCCAGGCAAGGGGGATGCGGGCTTGTCCCCGGGCGGTAGCAGGAGAGACATGGTGAGGAGTGGTCAGATTGTGGATTTTTTTGAAAGTGGGGCCAATAGGATTTGCTAACAGATTGGCCGTAGAGCGTAAGAGGAAAAAAGAGAGTGGCTCGAGGTGACCTTGAGGTTTTGGGCCGGAAGCACGGAAAGGATGGAGTTGCCATTTCCTGAGATGGGGAAGATGGCTGGGTGGGTAAGTAAGGCATTCGGGGCCAAGCAGCTGTCTGAGGCTGGGATGCCAGGTTCAGGCTGCAAATAGAATTGGAGCGTTTTCTCAGGTGAGGTCATTAGCAGAGCCTAAGTCAGGGATCCAGTGGGGAGTGGGTCCCAGGGCGGGACTGCAAGGCAGGCGGGGCCCGTGCGTGGGTGCCCTGCCCCAGGACCCCATCAGTGGAGGCTCTGGACCCGCACACACCTGAGCCTCCTTGAAGCTCCAGGCTGCGGCTCTTCCCGGCTGTACGAGGACATGCAAGGAGGCCTGACCCTGTCCACCTCTCTGTGCCCACAGAGCTTCCCTCTGGTCCTCCTCCTTGGAGCCCAGGAGAGCTTTCTGTGGGTGAGGATGTTCCCCACGGGGTTGCCTGGTGGTGGGCAGAGGTTCCCCTTCACTGCCTGAGGTTGGCCTCTTTTCACTGGGGACTGAGAGCGCCTCCACCCCCATCCTAGCAGTGTCCCCTGGGAAATAAACCCTGGGGACAGTAGGATCAACACTGTCAGCACTTTGCTTTGCTTGAAGGCTGTGGAACCAAATTACTAAGTTTTTACTTCGAAAGAAGCCAAACCAATTAAATGAAAAAAAAAAAAAAAGTGGGGCGATTCTTCCAAACCCACCATGAAAAATCCCCAGCTCGCAGGCTGCATTCAGCAACCTCAGCCCAGTACCTCCCTGAGCGGGTTTTCTTGGAAGAACCTAGAAGAATCCTGGATTGAGACGTCGTGGGTCTTTTGAAAAACAAAACAAAACACATTTGTAAGCTTTGTGGGAGCTTCCAGACCGAGACTAGGATGCCTTGCTTGTCCTCTGACCCACCTGCACGCAGCCCCATGGGTACTGTTAGGTTTCCACCCAGGGAGGCTGCCCACCATGGGGCAGGGGGTTCTCTCCAGCCCCAGTGCCTCTCGGGCAGCCCAGGCAGGGGCCTACACTGGGGAGGGTCTAAAGGCACCCCCTGCGCCTCTGTTAATGTTCACACTTTACCTTAGCAGGGAAGGGCTGGGGGCAGGTTTGTGTGTACATAAAGGATTAAAAGCCACTAATGGACCGAAATGTTGCACATACCACGCTATTCAATGTACTAATATTTTTCTGAGTTTGAGGCTTTCTAATTACTGCCACTAACCTGTTGTACTCACCTCTGGGATCCAGAACCACCGTGTCCGTTGCCCACAAATGCCGCCTTCGGAAACGTTGCTTTTAGGAGTTCTTACTAAGGGAATGTTAAGAGCACAAAAATTTTATTGAGCCAAACTCAGTGGCAAACAGAAAATGATTTGTTAGATTGTCAGTGGGCAAGAGTTTATTATGACTGCTGGTGGAATCAACAGTGGCCCGTTTCTGCCAACATTGATGGAAATAACGTTTTTAAGTTTTAAATGTGAGATGTAAACCTAAACTACTTCAGTTTTTTTAAAAAAAATTCAATACTTAAACTGTGGGGAGAAGGTGGATCGGAGCCAGAGAAAACATTCTCATTTAATAGTGTTTGCACATGGAACGGCAGCACAGTTTGTAGCGAGGCTCTGAGAAAAACCCACAACTAATCCTTCATCGCAGCTGTCCGAACTCTTGACCATCTGCCATCTCCCAAACAGCGACTTCTTTTTTCTGGTGACTCCAGGCTTGAATGAC
The DNA here is from genome assembly GCF_003676395.1 of Aethalodelphis obliquidens. Lineage (NCBI taxonomy): Eukaryota > Metazoa > Chordata > Mammalia > Artiodactyla > Delphinidae > Aethalodelphis > Aethalodelphis obliquidens. The sequence continues at coordinate 5,414,449 of NW_020838006.1, forward strand.
CTAGTGTGGAGAGTTTAAACTATATACAAGGAGCGGGGTGGGAAGGGAAGGGACCTTAAGTCAGCCTCAACCAAAGGTTTTGTGCATAGGACTTCCTGTGCCTGCAGCCCGTCCCCGGGGCATCTCCCTGAGAGGGAATTCACCGGGATGGCCCAGCCTCGCCTTCACTGACCCACTCCTACCCCAGAAACAAGTCAGGAGCAGCCGTGGAATGTGCCGTAGCAGAATGTTCTCTCTCGGAGGTGGGCACAGTGAGCATACCCTAGGCCTAAACTGCGCCCCACCTCAAATCCGGCCTTGGTGGCTTGTTGAATGAGTGAGTCGACTGGCCATCCTCTTGGAGCTGATAGCGTAAGATTAATGGTGCCTCCTTTTACAAGAAAAAGAGTGGGAAGAAATGAAGCAATTTCTTAACTGTACCCACAGAAACAAGATGGGCCCACTTTAGGGTCGTGGTCAGCAGGCCACACTACAAAGGTTGTTGCCGATATCTTTTCCACCTCCTCTCCTTGGGTCAGGGCAGTGGGTACAATTTCACTCTGTGGGAAATTAGAATCACATTAAATGTTTTACTTTGCTGCTGCTTTTTTTTTTTTTGACCGCACAGCATGCAGGATCTTAGTTCCCTGACCAGGGGTCCAACCCGTGCCCCCTGCAGTGGAAGCGTGGGGTCTTAACCACTGGACCAGCAGGGAAGTCCCTTACTTTGCTTGTTCTTTTTTTTTTGCGGTACGTGGGCTTCTCACTGTTGTGGCCTCTCCCGTGCTCCGGACTCACAGGCTTAGCAGCCATGGCTCACGGGCCCAGCCACTCCGCGGCATGTGGGATCTTCCCGGATCGGGGCATGAACCCGTGTCCCCTGCATCGGCAGGCAGACTCTCAACAACTGCGCCACCAGGGAAGCCCCTTTGCTTGTTCTTTACTGCTTTCTTTCTCAGTCTGGTGGTGGGGCTGTCTTAACCGGACCCAGACATTCTAGGACGCGTGTTGTAATGAGCTGTTTTCTCAGGTCTGTGAGGTTTCTGATGCGCATCTAGTGAAGCAGAGCCCTCACCCCAAGGACTGTTGGCTGTCACGCAGAGGGGGAGTCCTTGCCAGCCATGGGTGGGCCCAGAGCCTTCAGGAGATGCAGGCTCATTCCTCTCCCCAGGAAGACTCTCTTTCAGAGAACTGGGATCTCACTAGGAAAACACTGGGAATCCAGGGCTTGCTTTGGATCTGATGAGCTGGTCCCTGGCTGCCAAGGTCTGAGAAGTGATAAAGTATTTACTGTTTAATGAGGACCAAAAGCCTCCAGGCATGACAGCCAATAGCTACTGTGCTCCAGGCCTATCACCCAAGGACCAGGAAGGAGAAAGAAAAGTGTAGAAGGAGGCAGGTGGAAAGAGTGAGGAACCAGCCAGGGCAAAACTAGACCTATGGGCCAGAGAGTTCACACACATCGGCTATTGGAAGAGGTGGTGGAGGACACGGATTCTGTTGATGTCAGCCCGGGAATTCTGGAGGATACAGTGGAAAAGTTTGGACGGAGCAGGAGTGGCGGTGTAGGCAGTAAGAGTTTACCCATCAATGGACGTCTTAAGTCCTGATCCCTTGAAGTAAAGCCTTGTGCGAGTGATGGGGTGCTCTCAGGAGAAGGGAAGCAGGAAGGAGCTGGAAAGGGTGTGGTCTCGGAGACCAGCCTCAGCATGATCCCATGGGAGCTCTCCCACCTTGAGGCGAGGAGGCCGGCCTTCTGTGTGCTTGTGTCCATAACTCACTGGCTGTGTGCAGGCTGCCGCATGGGTGGAGGGGTGTGAGGGGCTAATTCCTGGGTGAGGGAACTCCCATTAGGCTGAGGACAGTTCTCTGGGTGAGAAGGGTACGCGTATGCATTTATGAGCATTTTAGCAGCCAACAGGGCAGGAGGAGGAGGGTTCACCTGCCCAGTGAAGGGGATCTGGGTGGGCACCAACAGTGTCCACAACGTTGGGTGGCTTGGGAGGGGTCATACCCGGTGTTCGCAGAGGTGAAGAGGGACGTGAGGCAGATGGGAGTGGTGCTGATGGTCTCTGAGCTGGGTTACTCCACTCACACCTCCAGATCTGTTGCCCACCTTGCCCTGTGCCCCTGGGTAGACATTGCCTGGGCTCCCTCACCCTCGACTGCCGCTGACCGCAGCGGGGACTTGGCAAGGGACTGCAGGCTGAGAGAAGAGGTCCAGGTCTTTAAAAAGCCTGCCTCTCTGGGCCACGGCTGGACAGGGGCTGTATTCTTCTTGAGGCCAGAGCCCTTGTCCCTCGGGGGCTTTTCTGTTGCTGAAGCTCTCATCTGGGCCTCTAACAGCCCTCCACCACACCTTGATGGTTCTCTTAACCCTCCCCAGGCTTTCCTGACCACCTACCCCTAACTCTCTCTATTGATTCCTTTGACTGTCCCATCAGTTAGGAGAAGGGAGGCCATTGGTTCTGGTCTCTTAGGCCAGTGCTTCTCAAACTTGACCGCGCACACCCATCACCTGAGCATCTTGTTAAACACAGAGTCTGAGTCAGCAGGTCTGGGGAGGGGCTTGAGATGCTGCATTTCTAACAAGCTCCTAAGTGGTGTCTGTGCTGCTGGCCTGGGAACCACACTTTGAGTAGCAAGGCCCTGGGCTTTTTGTTGTAGTGAGAGGCATGGTCTCTGGTTGGGGTGAGGAAGATGGAAGGAGGAGGGAGGGGGCAGGAGCTCTGCAGACTCCCCAGAATCCTGCTGTGGGAGGTCACATGGCTGAGAGTTAGGCTTAGAAAGGGTGGTCTTAGATCCAACAAGTATTAAGACATTACTTTCAAGACTACTAGGGAATTCCTTATAAAAAACCACTGTGATGTAACGCAGATATAAAATACACTAAGTAACTGTTTGGGGAAATAATTATTTATTTAAAAAATGTCAGAAGCTTTGTGTTAATGGATCCCCACCCCCAAATTTTTGTGAGCAGTAAACATTTACCAGTCTCAAAACACACATGATGACATACAATTTAGGTTTACAGTGTTTTTTATTTTTGTTTTTTTGTGTGTGTGTTTTTTGCGGTACACGGGCCTCTCACTGTTGTGGCCTCTCCCGTTGCGGAGCACAGGCTCCGGACGCGCAGGCTCAGCGGCCATGGCTCACGGGCCCAGCCGCTCCGCAGCATGTGGGATCTTCCTGGACCGGGGCACGAACCCGTGTCCCCTGCATCGGCAGGCGGACTCTCAACCACTGCACCACCAGGGAAGCCCGGTTTACAGTGTTTTTAAGCATTCCGTTTCTACGTGCATTATTAGATCCTATAACATTAATTTAGATGACACCAAATCAATAAAAACTTAAAAACTGATGTGTTGGGTTTATTTTGCCGTTCTATCAAATAATACATTTGCATGTATTATTTATTTGTGATAAATTTATTAATACATTTGTATTAATATTACCTATTTTTGAGTTGGAAGTGATGTTTTGGCAGCCTCAAATGCTATCCAGGGGCACAGCTATGCCTGACCTCCGTGCAAGACAGACCTCAGGTGTTCCTCATCGGTGCCTCCAGAGCCTCAGCTGGCCTCAAAGCTCAAAATTTATGTGCTTGTAAGCCTGTGGTTCAGTCTTGAGCGTGCATCAGAATCACCTGGAGGGCTGGTTAAAGCACAGATAGCTGGGCCCCACCCCCAGGGTCTCCACTTCATCTGGGGTGGAACCAGAGAATTTGCACCTCTAGCAAGTTCCCAGGTGATGTCGATGCCACTGGTCTGAGGCGCATGCTCTGTCATCATAAGCGAGATGTGCTGAGTCACCATAAGATGATCGAGATGCCGTGAACTGGGTGCACAGCAGCCATGCGGAGTCCATCCTGCACTCAGGCTGTTTCTAGAGGGCTCAAAATCGCCACAACAGGGTAAGGTACAGATTGTCACAGGTCATTTCATATTCCTTTTCAATTCCTCTGCTTCTCTATCAGGTAGGTACCCATGCTTGATATCCTAGTCCTTGGCCCTCTTGAAACATTTTTTTCCTCCTAGCTCATTCTCTCTTCCTGGAGTTCAGAGGAATGGTTAATCCTGAGAAAGGAAACCGAGGACTGAGTTTTGTTAGTCCTGGCAAAAACTCTAAGACATTCCTAGGCACAGACTGGTCAAGGACAACCAGGCCACTGCTTCTGAGAGGAAATGGTGCTTACCGGTACAAAACAAATCTTGTTTTTTAAAAAAACGATGGGCTGTCCCACAGGATGGAGGGAACAGGGTGGATGTGTGTCCCACCACTCCTCCCCTCCCCACCCAACCAAACATCTGTCATAAATTCTTTCCAATTTCAACAAACAATTTTTAAAAAATCTCAACGCTTCTAGACTATGTCCTGGTTCTTGGCTCATATGCCCTCAGCAACGTCACAGCATTAAAAGGAAATAACCCATTATTCTTCCATATCCCACTCCCAGCAATTAAATATCTATATCCGAAATAACACCGCTCTCAAATGCTTTGTACATCACATCTATTTCGAAAATTTCATGTTGCAATCTCAGTCATTTTCTTTCTTAAAAAAAAAAGAAAAGACAACTGTATGATGAAGAGGTGAGTTTTGACCTCTCACTGGAATTGGGAAGCACAGGTCTGGGATTAGTGCAACAAGTTCCAGGGCAGATGGTCAAGGGGATGCTGAGGTGTGTGAAGATGCCACCAAAGCCTCCCTGCCCTGCCAGGTGCCTCCAGAGATGCTTCTCAGCCTAGAAAAGAAAGACCTGAGAAAAAGAAGACGAGCCCTACTCCACTTGTTTCGTGCGCTAGTGAATTGTCAGGGTTTTTCAATGTGATATGTCACAGTTTATCTTCCTCCCAAGGGGCTTCGGGCGAGCCCCCCAAGGTGGCTAGACCTTCTCCATCTCAATCTGCTGGTGGTAGTGACCAACCTGCCGCTGGCCAACATTCAGCTTGTACACGGAGCTCTTGTGCCGGCACCTGCGGTAACCCCACACGGCCCCCATGCCTGCCAGGAACAGCAGCAGGCACAGGACCGTGACAATGGTGGCAATGATGGGGCCTCTGCTGAGGCTGCGACACTTATCCCCTACGCAGGACTCCAGGGTTGGAAGAAGCTCCTCGCTTGCACCTGGGCCGGGGACTTCCTGTCCCAGGAAGTCCTCAGACAGCAGGTATGGAAAGGTATCCTGGACCTCAGGGGCAGTGATTTCCACTGGAGTCCGGGTGGCCGCCGTGACAGTTGAGGGAATGAGGTTCGACGTCTTGTGGATGGCGGTTGTCACCGTCTCCAGGATAGAGCTGGTGAGCTCATAGGGTAGGGTGGACATGGGAGGCTTCTCTGTGGCATATCTCCAAGGAACAGTTGACTGGTCCCTGGTCAAGTCACCATCCCCCTTGCTGGGACTCTCAGTTTCAGACACACTCATGGGTCTGAGAGCCAAAGCTTCTACATCTAGAGTTTGAGTTGGAAGAACTGAACGGTTGGTTGTGTCCTCATTGAGTGTGAGGGTGGTACTCCTGGGCTTCTTAACTTCCACAAGAGCAGGCTGATTGGGTGTAACTAGGACGGTTTCTTCCAGCCCTACTGATCGATTGCCCTCGTCCTTCTCTTCCTCCTCTTCTGCCTCTGTCTTCCTCCAAGCCCCATCGGTCACAGGGTAGCCATCTAACCAGGACTCATCGCTGCTGCTCACCATTGGGTCACTTGCCTTGCTGTCATTCCTGCCCACAAATGGCCCCAAGGGACCATCAGTGCTGCTGTAGATGACCCTAGTTTCTGGCTCACCTGGGGCCGATGTGGTGCCACTGTGGTTGTCTCCAGCAGGAAACTGCTTTTTGGTGTCCTCGTCCATCTCCTTTTCCAACTCAGGCTTGTGGAAGGTCTCATCAGGAAACCAGAACATGTACTTCTGGTTTTGTCGGGATCCTGGCAGGTCTGTGGGGACACCGCTCCCAGTGCTGGGCAAACCTGTGGTTGGCGCAAAAGCTGTATCCTGGGCTGTGTCTTCTTTCCCCACAGAAATAGAGACCAGATGGTCCTGCTCTGGAGCCTCCTCAGAGGCTTCTCCCTGACCCCTGTCCTCTTCTGCCTCTGTCCGGGAATCCTCCATGAGCTCTCTGAATGACACAGATCTGTCATCAGGAAAATTATCTTCATAGTCAATATGTACCTCACCCTCATCTGGAAGGAAAGAGGGAAAAGCCTCATTAAGTCCGAGGTCACAGAGCCAGCGTGGAACACAGAAAAGGAAACCAAAAGTATGAGGACTAGAACAAATGAAATAAAACTGTTATTCTCAGATGCTATGACTGTATCACAGATAAACCCAAAGAACCTATATACAAAGTGTTAAACAAATTAACAGGCAAGTTTATCAAGGAAACTGGGTCTACAGTCAACATAAAACATCAACTTTATCTCTATATACCAGCAATAAACAGAAAACAAAAAATTTAAAAGATACCATTTGCCATAGCATAAAAAAACCCCAGACTCCTAGGAATAAATCTAACAAAAGATGGGTAAGATTTCTACATAGAATGGTACAAAGTATTTCTGAGCAAAATTAAAGAAGACTTAAGTAGTGAAGGCTATCCTATGTTAGTACAATGGAAGTGTAATTGTTAAGCTGTCAATACTGCCCAAATTGATCTATGTAGATTTAATACAATCCTAATAAATATCTCAGACATTGACAAGCTGATGCTAAAATTTATGGAAATGCAGAGGGCCAAGAATAGACAAGGAAAAAGAAAAGCTGGAGCATGCAAACTACAAGATTTCAAGATTAACTATAAAACTGGAGTACTTTTTAAGACTGTGTGTGGTATTGGCGCAAAGACAGACAATGGAATTACATTAACTTTAAGAACTTCTGTTCATCAAAAGCCACCATGAAGAGAGTTAAAATGCAAGCCACAGAGTTGAAGATAATTGCAACACATATAGCCTTCAAAGGGTTCCAGAATTTATAAAGAACTCCTACAAATCAATAATAAATAGGCAGGGACTTCCCTGGTGGCATAGTGGTTAAGAATCTACTTGCCAATTCAGGGGACACGGGTTCGATCCCTGGTCTGGAAAGATCCCACATGCCGTGGAGCAACTAAACCCGTGAGCCACAAATACTGAGTCCGCATGCCACAACTACTGAAGTCTGTGTACCTAGAGACCATGCTCCACAACAAGAGAAGCCACCTCAATGAGAAGACCGTGCACTGCAACGAGGAGTAGCCCCTGCTCTCCACAACTAGAGAAAGCCCGCGCGCAGCAACGGAGACCCAACGCAGCCAAAAATAAATCAATAAGTTTAAAATAAATAAATAAATAAATAGGCAGACAAACCATAGAAAAGTTGGCAAGATACTTGAATCAGAACACCACAAAAAGGATATCTAAATAGTCATTTAACACATGTAAAGAGGCTCAACCTCATTAGTAACAGAGAAATGCTAATTACAGCCATAATGAAATGCCATTTACATAGCACCAGAATGGCTAAAATTAAACAGACCGAAAATTCCTAGTGTAAACAAGGATGCAAAGCACAGCAATTCCACTCCTAAGTATGTACCCAACAGTAACGTGTGGACACGGTCACCAAATACATGCACGAGCATGTTTATAATAACCAGAAACTAGATACACTTCAAATGGCCATTAATTGCAGAAATGACACATACACTGTTGTACATTCATACAATGAAAATCTGGACATCAATAAAAATGAACCAACCCCTGCTTCCCACGACATGGAATCTCACAGCCATAAAATTGTGCAAAAGAAGCCGAGCACAAAAGAGCACATTCTTTTGGGGGTACTGGCAGCATTCTACTTCTTGACCTGCGTGGTGGCCAAATTTCTTTATTTTTTGATAATTTATTAATCTGTTCCCTTATGATTTATATGTATGTTTTTTCAAACTTTCTAAAAATTGAATGAAAGATCTTTAAATTCTATAGTGGTTTACAATTTTCAACAGTTTCACACACGATTCCATATAATCTCATAATAACCCTTTTATTTTTATCTCCTACCCCTATGTTGCCCCTCCCCCTTCCCTCTCCCCACTGGTAACCACTAGTTTATTCTTGATATCTGTGAGTCGGCTTCTTTTTTGTTTTATTCACTAGTTTGTTTTATTTTTTAGATTCCACATATAAGTGATATCATTGAATGTATGTTTTAATTAAATAAAAAAGTATCTTTTGAAACTCTGATTTGCTCTTTGTAAGACTTCTGAGTTGTGAGATGTGCTGTGAAGTATCCTGAATCCAGCTGAGTGAGAAGGAAGACGGGCCCCACAGGCAGGAGCCCCGAATGTAAGGACAGCTTGGTGAGGTAGGAACCATGCTGGTTAGGAAGGTCTCAAGTAGCTGTGTCCTCAGAAGAGAGCAGCCCGCTGAGCTTGCCCCTCTCAATGGTCTTTGAAAGTTACATCCTACTACAAGACACAATTATTTTATTTTAAATTTATTTTTAATTTTTTTGGCTACAATGGGTCTTCGTTGCTGCGCGTGGGCTTTCTCAAGTTGCGGTGAGCAGGGGCTACTCTTCGTTGCGGTGTGTGAGCTTCTCATTGCGGTGGCTTCTCGTTGCAGAGCACGGGCTCTAGAGCGCACGGGCTTCAATAGTTGCGGCAAAGCTCAGGCTCAGTAGTTGTGGCGCACAGGCTTTGTTGCTCTGCGGCATTTGGGATCTTCCCGGACCAGGTCTCAAACCTGTGTCCCCTGCATTGGCAGGCAGATTCTTAACCACTGCGCCAGCAGGGAAGTACAAGACACAATTTTTTTTTTTTTTTTTTTTTTGTGGTACGCGGGCCTCTCACTGTTGTGGCCTCTCCCGTTGCGGAGCACAGGCTCCGGACGCGCAGGCTCAGCGGCCATGGCTCACGGGCCCAGCCGCTCCGCGGCATGTGGGATCTTCCCGGACCGGGGCACGAACCCGTGTCCCCTGCATCGGCAGGCGGACTCTCAACCACTGCGCCACCAGGGAAGCCCCAAGACACAATTATTAAATAGAAAGGTTTCTTAGGCTCTTGTGATATAATAACATACATATTTGGTCTTTGGTTCCTGGCACAGAGCTCCTAAAACCCTTGGAATTTCCTGCGTGATAGGGGTGACAGGAATATTTTTTGTTATGCATAACAAGTTTCTTTGACCATACCTGAGTTATGTTAATGAGGTGACTCTGTGGGCCCCTAGAGAGCTTCAGGTTGGGGGCTGGTTGTCAGAGGAACCAACCACGTGATTAGAGGGTTGGACCTTTCAGCCCCACCCCCACCTAGGGAGAGGGGCTGGAGATTGAGCTGATCGCCAAGGCCAATGATGTAACCAACCATACCTACATAATGAAACCTCTATAAAAACCCTTAAACTACAGGACTTCAAGAACTTCCAGGTTGGTGAATGTGTCCAACGTGCTGGGGAGGAATACACCCCAGGTTCAAGGGACAGAAGCTCCCGTCCTCGGGATCTTTCCAGACCTTGTCCTATGTACCTCTTCATCTGGTTATTCAACCTGTATCCTTGTAATATCCTTTATAATAAACTGGTAACTATAAGTAAAGTCCTTTCCTGAGTTCTGTGAGCTGTTCTAGTAAATTGTCAAACCTGAGGAGGGGGTCGTAAAAACCCTCAATTTATAGCCAGTTGGTCACAAGTCCAGGTGATCTGGATTTGTGATTGGCATGTAAAGCAGAGGCAGTCTTGTGGGACTGAGCCCGTAATCCATGGGTTCTGCACTAACTCCAGGTAGGTAATGTTAGAATGGAATTGAACTGTAGGACGCCCAGCTGGTGTCCAGAGATTTGCAAAATTGGTTGTTGGTGTGAGGGATCCCCCTCCACTGCCCCCCACCTCACCACATTTGGAGTCAGACGTATTCTGCAGGTGGAAACAAAGCTCAGGAGTTTCCCCCTACTTCACTCTGCACCTTAAAAAGGGCAAAATGCAAAGATCTCCAGCACCAAGGTCTGGATGGAATGCTGAGGTGTGGTGTGTTCCTGGGCTCTGAAACTGGATTAGTGGGCATTTGGTTTATTTCTAATAAGTCTCCTTATCTTGCTTATTTAATGACTTGCAGAGTTATAAACACATTTAAAAATCCTTTCTGATCTGCTCCTAAAAGTTAAGCCCATTCATTTTACTTTTCATTATTATATTTGTCATCTTTGATGTTACTACTATGACTCGATGAAGGCTACTTTGTAGATACTAAAACCCCCAGCAGGTGGAAGAAGTTAACTATATGGTGACCAGGCTGTAGCCATGACATAAGCTGCCACAATTCTGAGAACTGGCCTCAAAGAAATGGGAACAAACCGACCCTGGAACTGAAGATTAACTGAACCTAAAACAATCAAGATGATGGTGATCAGACCACCGCCTGACCAATTTCAAGATGACGGTCAGAGCTGACTGTGCTGTTCCTGCATGTAGTCCCCACCCTCTGCCTATAAAAGCTCTTGCCCACTGATTGTCAGTGGGGGGAGTCGGTCTTTGGACAGGAGACTGGCCTCCCCTCTCGGTTGCTGGCCTTTGAAATAAAGCAAACTTTCCTTTCCGTCAACCTTGCCTCTTTATTGGCTTTTGAGCGGCGAGCAGCTGGACCCACTTTAGGTTAAGTATTTGGCGCCCAACCTGAGGCTGGGCTCTCGCGATATCTGGCTCCCGGGGTTTTCCCGACCAGAGCCGCCGCCGTGAAGACTCGCCGGGATGGCTGCGAGGAGCTAGTTGCTCGTGACTCGCTGGCCCTGAGAGGGGGTTTGGGGGGACGTTCATAGCAGCTGTCGAAACTATTTGTTTCGGGGATTCTCCCTGTGTCTTCCCAGCTTGGCACTGGCTGCCAGCGTACGCTTTCCCTTGGTGGAATGGAAAGATGCCTCTGGAAGAGCTGACGAGCTCCGAGACCGAGGTAAGTTCACTGGTGTGCACCCGGCAAGCTTCTCTTTTGAGCACCAAGTGCTATTTGGGCATTTTGCCAATTGGTTCTGACGTGTGTCTGAGGTTGAGGACCGTCTGTGTTGGGAAGTGTTTGTTTGGGACTCCATATTGGTCATCCTCTCAGGGTATTTGTGATAGTTCTGTCTTCTGGTGTGTGGACAAGTCCTCTCTGCCTTTGTGTCCCCAGCACTCAGCGTGGTGCTTGGCACATAGTAGACACTCTGGAAATATTTGTTGAATGAATAACCGCGTGAATGAAGAGGTAAACAAGTGAGTGATGGAAGCCCGTTTTGATCAAGCTTGTTTCAGTCTGGAAGTCCGTCAGCCAGGGCATTATTTGGTGCATGACAGTAGCAAAGAATGGTAAACAACCTCTTAGTCCTAGTACTGAGCATAATCAATGTGGGCTAAATTCCTTCTCCCATGTAACCCAGCCCATGAGCTTCAGAAGTCAAAAGGTACCTGGAATATGGGCAGGACGTGAGCCATTTTCTCCTCCCCCCTACCTTCTTGTGCAGGAGATACTGGCCTAGCGTATAATGTTAGAGCTGGGGATTTGGGATAGGTCAGCCCACTCTTGCCTGGTGGGCCTGCCTTGACCAGGACCCTTATGGCCAGTCTGAGGGGGTGTGTGTGTGTGTGTGTGTGTGTGTGTGTGTGTGTGTGTGTGTGTG
>NW_020838006.1:5426058-5513929 GCF_003676395.1 Aethalodelphis obliquidens
TGTGTGTGTGTGTGTGTGTGTGTGTGTGTGTGTGTGTGTGTGTGTGTCTGCCTGCCTGTCCGTCTGGAGGTTCTGCCTTCAGAGCTCCCTGAGCCTAGAGCATCCCTGGATGGCAGCCCAGGGCCCAGAGCCAAGCTCTTCCTGTCTGCCCAGGTTCTCAGGTCAAGGTCTGGCTCAGAAACAGGCTCTCACTGTGTCACAGTTTCGCCAAAACCTCAAATGAAGACACAGACACCAACTGTTTACAAAGAGTCTACTCATGACAAAATATCCCAAGCCTGTTTTTCCCTTCTTGAGTCACAGTAAAGTTTGTTGCTCACTGAATGTCAACCCAAAATTACACTCTGCCTCAAGGTGGGGAACATCAGCCCTTTGCCTGCTGAGGTGTAATTTCTCTCCCCTCCCTCTGCTCCCCTGAGTCTGCGCTCTCCTTAACCAACTCTCCAGCCCTCCCCTCCCCCACGCTCTCCTGAAAGCTGGGCTGGCACAACACTGGGCCTCCTGATTTAGACCAACGGATCCAGGAAATGTAAACTCCATGGGCTCTCTTGGCAAAAACCAAGTCATTCCCTGTGTGTTTAGATTTAATTGTTACTTTAGGAAAACCAAAGACTACACATCAATAGAAATCAGGAGTAAAAAGAAAAGAGTCGCCCAGGTCGTGCCTTTATCAGGGGCGGAAGTATACAGGCCGGGGCCCAGAACCCTGGGCTCTCCCAGGGCTGCCATTTTTCATGTTGTTGCATTTATGGAAGCCCACGCATGCCTTCTTTTTCCCTCTGGTCTTGGCTACACAGCCTTTAAAAATAGTAATTTTGAAAAAGACAACCAGACAAGCCAGAAATAACCACTGGTTCAATGAACCTCTGAACAAATATGGCAATATTGACAAAGAGATTCTAAATTCAGTCCAGTCTCTGGCTTTTACTCTATGAAGGAAGTCTAGAAGATGGAGAAAAACAGAAATGGAAGTTAATTTAAGAAAACAAAAGATGGGCTTTAGAAATGAGGGAAAATAGCAAAGGAACTTAGTGAGGGAACAGCTAGTTTACAAAGCAAGCCCTGATGCTTTTTAGAGGCCCCTGGAGAAGCACACAGCCATCATAAAGATGTTGGAATGAGACGTGCCTGGTTTTAATCTTGGCTCTGCTTTTTTTTTTTTTAAATAATTCTTTTTTTATTTTTGGCTGCCTTGAGTCTTTGTTGCTGTGCGCGGGCTTTCTCTAGTTGAAGTGAGCGGGGGCTACTCTTTGCTGTCGTGCGCAGGCTTCTCATTGCGGTGGCTTCTCTTGTTGTGGAGCACAGGCTCTAGGTGCGCGGGCTTTAGTAGATGTGGCATGCGGGCTCAGTAGTTGTGGCTCGCGGGCTCTAGAGCGCAGGCTCAGTAGTTGTGGCGCACAGGCTTAGTTGCTCTGCGGCATGTGGGATCTTCCTGGACCAGGGCTCGAACCCGTGTCCCCTGCATTGGCAGGCAGATTCTTAACCGCTGCGCCACCAGGGAAGTCCCTTGGCTCTGCTTCTTTCTGGCTGCCTGACGCAGGAAGTTACTGAACCTCTCTGTCCCTCAGTTTTCCCATCTATCAATTGGAGCTGGCCATTTCTACTTTCAGACTTGTGAAGATGAAATGAAATAAAGTGTATAAAACTCCTCTTACAGAAAGGAACATGAGGAGACCTGGGGAAGATGAAAATGTTCTGTATTTTGGTTCTGGTGGTGGTTTCATGGGTGTACAGATCTGTGACAACTCAAAGACTTTTATATTTTAAATGGTTACTGTTTATTGTATGCAAATTAAACCTCAGGAAAGTTGTTTAAAAAAACAAAACAAGAACAAAAAACAACTCCCAAAACAGAGATGACATGGAACAGGTTTGGCATGGTTTACGACAACTCTTTTCTCAGTGCCCAAATGGGGAATGGGTCTTGTTTCCATAGCTGCAACAGACCAGGGAAGGGAAAAGGAGTAGCTGTCCATGTGTTGTTGGACTCAGAGGTGGCAGGGCTGGTAGAGTGAGTTCAAGCTTGGTGTCACTCACTTTCCTGATACTACAGACCAGAAAGCACAAACAGAACCATGGAGCTTGGAGTGGAAAATCTTAAAGGCTTTTCAGAGCCTGTCTTAGCAGATACCCTTTGTCAGGGCAAGTTGTCTTTTTTTTGGCCACGCCATGTGGCATGTGGGATGTTAGTTCCCTGACCAGGGATTGAACCTGTGCCCCCTGCAGTCGAAGCTCAGAATCTTAACCACTGGACTGCCAGGGAAGTCCCCAGGGCAAGTTTTAAAGGAGGATCAAGGGGCAAATCAGAGAGCAAGGGTCTATGAGTCTCTCCCTTCCTGGGGTAATTGCAGACCAGGGTAGAGGCCATAGGACCACTGGGTGCTGAGTCAGGAGAGGGCAGAGCTGTTGAAGGCAGTGAGCACCCAGGACAGCAAGTAGGGGAATTGTCAGTGTGCCCAGGGAAGCACGTGTGGCACCATGGTCACATGGCCAGGGGTGGCCACTCGGAGTGCTGGGAGGTCAGAGACTATCTAGGGTACAAGTGGCCAGAGATGGATATGGCCTTGAAGATATGGGACTTGGTATAATAAGAAGCCCAAAGAAAACCAAATATAGCATGGAAATCTGTGCACGTGCGTAAGGAGCAAAGCATCAGGACTTTTCTATAATTAGGGCAACAACCAACCATAGTTGGATACCAAGAACATTAGAGAGGTATGACAAACATTTCGTGCTACCCAACTGGGAATGGAAACCAACTGTGGATTCAGGTAGGAGAATGGAAAATAAAATGGCCAGACCCAGACCTGGACTCTAGGAACCAAAGCTAGAGAAATACCAACACGCAGAGGGGAGAAAATGGCAGTTTAAGAAGTCCCCACCCATTCAGGTTGATGGTCAAGGCTAAAGTCCCTGTGCTAAGTGAGAGATTTCACCAGCACCACTTGAGGCTGGACCATAATGTCAAGGTGAACATACAACCTGGGTGGGCAGTGTGTGCCTGAGGCACCCTCCTGCACTGGCCACTCACTGACCACCCAGGTGGGCGTGCCCCTGTACATTCATGCCCGCTCACCATTCAAAGTTTAAATTTCATCATGCTCATTCAGGCAGTCCCCACTTTACTAATTTTTCTTTAAACCACTGCTCTCCTGAACTGATGCTTTAATAAGCAACTAAGTTCTCCACTGTAGTGGATGCTGTCGGTGCTCATGTCCCCTTTCCCAGACCAGTGCACCCATCCCCCAGCTGCTGTGAGCGACGGCAGCTGAGGGGCAGCTGAGGGTTCACAGCTGCCACTCCTCTGGAGGACCACCCTTGGAGGAATGGGAGCCTCAGTTAGGGCGGTTGCAACCCGCCTTGCCCTCCGTGCACAGCAGCCTGCAGCCAATGACAGACTAATATGGAGGAACTCAGGCCGGTCCCCTTGCTTCCAAGTGGGACCAACCCTGTGGTGCAATTCATGCTCCCCAGCTGAGATCAGGGAAAGCAAGGGATCAGGCAAAGCAAGGATCCAGCTGAGGCCACATCCTTAACTCCTCCCTCTCACCTTCCCTGCCTCCCTTATTCCCTTTCTCCCCCAACAAGCCATGGACATCTGAACAGGCTCCGCTTTTAGAGAATCTAACCCAAGTCATCTAGCCAGTCTTCAAGATGCCCAAACAGTGACAAATTTGAGTGAAACAGTCTTCCTAGTAGCCCTGAGCTCCATTCCTGTGCTCACTGCAGTTCCGCCCGGGTGCATCCCACTCCCCAGCTACACACTGAAAACATGAGGCTACCAGAACCTTCATAGGCCGTGAAACCAGTGCACACTTTTTAGCTTCCATTGACTGGACCTGTGCAGCCTTTGAGCACTTTTCCCACCTGGGAACACACACTTCCTTTAAAATTTCACCTGGGACACCTCGTTTTCCAGCTTTCCCTTTTACCTCATCATCTACTGCTTCTCTGTCTCTCCTAAGGTATTCAGTTTACTAGTTTCCTTTAGGGTTGGGACAGTTTTGCTCAACGTTGATTACACAGTACCTGGGACCCTGCCAGATGAAGGGAGGGGGACAGAGTGAATGAATGAATGGCCAGTAGGCCGTAGAAGGAATGTTGTTGTCCAAACCAAGATGGGTCCAACTCCAAAACCCTTGTTTGGCCCACCCTCTCAAGATGACTTTTCTCCAACTGAAGCAGTTCCTTAATCAAAACAAGTTGGTGTTCACTGGAAAAATACACGTAAGGTGGAGTCAAACACCTGGTGACAATATTCTTGTAACACACACACACACACACATTTATAATAACACAGATACTTTAAACGTTAAATCTATAGAGTAATGAAAACTATAACGGTCTGTATATTCAGCTAAGTGTAGCAACCAGAATTTCTGCCCAGCAGCTGAAAGCTCCAATGACTCTGCTTTGCGGTGAGAAAGTAAACACCATTTCAGACACACAAAACCTTCATTTAGTTCTCATTCTACTGGGGCCAGTAAACAACCCCTTTTAGTGGTGGACGTGCCTCGTGGGATGGTGCAGCCTCGGTGCCTCGCCAGAAACACAGCCAGCCCACTGACACCTCAGGGTGAGCCTGGGTCTGCTTTGAGGCGACACATGCCACAAGCAGCAAGTCAGGTCTTATGCCTCTTTTCTCAGACAGGTGAATCCATCGGAACTGGCAGGAGCTCCTGCCTGCCACAAAGCGGCAGCAACAGAGGAAAGTTCTAGAAAATGGCTCAAATTGTGTTTCAGGGACTTGTCCCACTCTGTAACTTTGTTATTAGTATGTGACAAGCAAGTAGGAAGTTTTTAGAAGCTTTTGTAACAATTTGACAGGGGAATTTTATGTCTATTTAAGGAAAATTTTTATTTATATCTAGAATATCTTTCCTTTAGTTTTATGCTAACTCATTTTTATTGCATTTTTACTAACGTGTCAGTCTATCAATAACAAGAAAACAAATTTTTAATTGTGCACAGAGTTTGAGACAACAAAATCTCACTATTCATCAAAAAACACTCCAAGAGGAAAAAATAAGCCACAGAATGAGAGAAAAAATTTCAACACATTAAGAAAGTTTTCGTAAAAAAGAAATCCAACATTAACATAAATAATCAAATCAATTAGAGAAATGGGCAAAAATTTTGGACAGACACTTACTGAGTAAATGCTAATAGTAAATGCTGATTAGATAAGTGCTTGGGTAGAGACATGGGTTTTACAGGTCACCATGGAGTAGTCAGCAGATTGGTGAAAAGATAAAAAGTCTCACAATCCTGAAGGTTGGTGAGGATGCTGGAACTGAGCTCTTATACACAGCTGGTGGGAGAGTAAACTGGTCAAAACACTTTAGAAAACTCTCCACGTAAGCTGGACACACACCTACCCCATGGGCAGCAACTCCACTGCCAGGAACCAAAAGAAATGTGTTCACATGTGAAACGAATGATGTGGAGGAGAACGATCACCGCAGCGTAAATTTTCGACAGTCACAACACGAGAACAAGCCAAATGACCACCAGCAGAAAAAATGGGTGGTGTATTCACACTATAGATAGTAAACTGCAATGAACCCAAAACACCACAGCTCAGGCAACAACATGGATGAAGCTCACAGACAAGACAGCACCCTAGTCTCATCATGGTTCTCCCATAGGATCTGCCGGACATTCTGGGGACCAACCGTCCTATAAATTCAGTAACATTGTGGTGCTGGAGTCATCCCCCTCTATAGCGGCAACCTCCACTTGGGACCCAGAGGTCATGGGGGATCAGGAAGGTGGGCTCTGAAGGAGTCTTGGGGAGAAAGGAACCCTGTGAGGTCAGGGAACAATTCAGGGTCTGGCATGAGGTCCATGGTGTAGGAGTCATAGGAGAGAGTGATTTCTGCCATTGGGAGAATTCCCAAGGGGGCTGGGCAGGGGTGGGATGCAGAAGCCTCGCCCCCAGGCATACGATGATGATGGAATGGGGACATTTGGGGGAATCAGATCAAGTTTCGGGAGCTAAGTGCCCAACAGGAGTCTTTTTAACCTCAGCTATAATTTTATTCAGACTCACGGGGCAGCCCAAGGAGTAGAGCAAGACAGCAGGGCAGCAGCAGAAAATTCCCATCAGGAGGAGCGGTCCATACAGCTGTCCTGGAGTTATTTTCCTGCTTACCTTTCCCGCAGGCCTGGACCAGGCCATACCACTCCCCGCAGCTGTTGCACAGCAAGGTGAAGGCTGTTTCGCGCTGGCCCGTCACGTGGCCGGGGGCGCAAAGGTACAGCAGCTCATCCCCCATCTCCAAGCCCGTGTGGCCCTGCAGGATGGTGTGTGGGAAGGAAGGTGGGTCTCCACACGGCTTCTCTGAGGACAAGAAATCACAATAAGTTTTCCCAAACTCTGCAGAACTTTTTCAGCCTGGGAGGAAAAAACAAACTTAAAAAACAACCCTTGAGACTTCCCTGGTGGTCCAGTGGTTAAGAATACGCCTTCCAATGCAGGGGACGTGGGTGCGATCCCTGGTCGGGGAACTAACATCACACATGTTTTGGGGCAACTAAGCCCATGCTCTCTAGAGCCCACGCACTGCAAAGATCCTGCATGCTGCAACTAAGACCGGATGTAGCCAAGTAAATAAATACTGAAAAAAAAGAAGCCAGTAGAGGAAGTAAAATGGAATAATATAAAATATTGGGTTAATCCAAAAGGAACGGAACAATAGAAGAGGAAAAACAAAAAGCAACCCCCTCTCCCCCATGGGTGTTGCCTGCACCTTAAACTGAGATCTCCTTCACCCTGGCATCCCCAGGACCTGGCAGAATGCCTGGTGCAGATGAAGCACTCAAAAAATACTTGTTGAATGAATAAAAGTGCTACAAAGTGCTACAACTTTGTGTTTTTATTTATTTTTTTAAAAAAAGATTTATTTATTTATTTAGCTGCATTGGCCTTTGTTGCAGTGCTCGGGTTTCTCTCTAGTTGTGGCATGTGGGCTCCAGAGCGTGTGGGCTCAGTAGTTGCGGCACACAGGCTCTCTAGTTGTGGCCCACAGGCTTAGTTGCCCTGCGGCATGTGGGATCTTAGTTCCCCGACCAGGGATCGAACCCATGTCCCCTGCATTGGAAGATGGATTCTTAACCACTGGACCACCAGGGAAGTCCCACAACTTTGTATTTTTAAATGGCCAGGCAATATTATCCTCTAATGTCTCCTTGAAAGGCGGACCCAGAGACACTGCCCAGCAGCAAGTGCTACTCTTTGTGAAATGCTGAAAAATTACAGACTGTAGAGTAGAGGATGCCTCTCCCCTCCCCCAACCTCGACCCTGATGGTAACACTGTTACCGGTTTGGTATTTACAAATAAATACTGATGGAGATGCACATAGGTATACTACATATGTAGCTGTGTGTGTGTGTGTGTGTGTTATTTTTTATTGGAGTAGAGTTGCTTTACAATGATGTGTTAGTTTCTTGCTGTACAGAAAGGTGAATTGGTCATACATATATATATATCCACTCTTTTTTAGATTTCTTTCCCATTTAGGTCACCACAGAGCATTCAGTAGAGTTCCCTGTGCTTACAGTAGGTTCTCATTAGTTATCTATTTTATACATAGTAGTGTATATATGTCAATCCCAATCTCCCAACTTATCCCACCCTCTTCTTCCCCCCTTGGTAACCGTAAGTTTGTTCTCTACATCTGTGACTCTGTTTTTGCTTTGCAAATAAGTTCATCGCTACCATTTCTCTAGATTCCACATATAAGCGATAATATATGATATTGTGTGTGTGTGTTAACGTAAAGAGGATTATATCATATTTATTACCGAGTGCTTGCTTTTTAAAAAACTCATAAACTAAGTTTTGGAGCAGGTTTAGGTTCACAGAAGAATTGAGTGGAAGGTACAGAGATTTCCCATGTTCCCGTCTCTACCCAGGCACAGCCTTCTCACTATCCTGTACCACAGTGGTACATTTGTTACAATCCATGAGCCTACATTGACATGTCATTATCTCTCAAAGGCCACAGTTTACATTTGGGTTCACTCTTCATGTTCTACAGTCTATGGGTTTTGATTGTATAAACCCAATCTATGGGTTTTGAATATATAATTACATACATCGCCATTGTAGTATCATACAAAATAGTTTCACTGCCCAAAAAATCCTTTGTGCTACACTTATTCATTCCTCCTAACTCCTGGCAAACATTAATCCTTTTACTGTCTCCATAGTTTTGCTTTTTATAGAATGTCATATAGTTGAAATCATACAGTACATAGCCTTCTCAGACTGGCTTCTTTCACTTAGTAATAAGCATTTGTTTCCTCCATGTGTTTTCAAGGCTTGATAGCTTATTTCTTTTTAGCACTGAATAATATTCTATTGTCTGGAAGTGCTACAGTTTATTTATCCATTCACCTACTGAAAGACATCATGGTTGCTTCCAAGTTTTGGCAATTAGGAAAATAAGCTGCTAATAAACATTCATGTACAGGTTTTTGTGTGAACTTAAGTTTTCAGCTAATTTGGGTAAATATCAAGAACTGTGATTGCTGGATCGCATGGTAAAAGTATGTTTAGTTTGGTAAGAAACTGCCAGACTGTGTTCCAAAGTGGCTGTACCATTTTGCACTCCCACCAGCAATGAATGAGAGTTCCTTCTGTTCCACATCCTTGTCAGCATTTGGTGTCATCAGTGTTCTGGATTTTGGCCATTCTACTAGATGTGTAGTGGTAAATCATTGTTTTTTGTTTTAAATTAATTAATTTATTTGGCTGTGCTGTGTCTTCGTTGCTGCACGTGGGTTTTCTCTAGTTGCGGCGAGCAGAAGTTACTCTTCGTTGCGGTGCACGGGCTTTTCACTACGGTGGTTTCTCTTGTTGTGGAGCACGGGCTCTAGGTGTGCGGGCTTCAGTAGTTGTGGCTTGCGGGCTCTAGAGCATAGGATCAGTAGCTGTGGCGCACGGGCTTAGTTGTTCTGCAGCATGTGGGATCTTCCTGGACCAGGGCTCGAACCCGTGTCCCTGGCACTGGCAGGCAGATTCTTAACCACTGCACCACCAGGGAAGTCCCTCATTATTGTTTTAATTTGCATTTCCCTGACGACATATGATGTGGAGCATTTTTTCGTATGCTTACTTGCCACCTGTGTATCTTCTTTGGTGAGGTGTCTGTTCAGGTCTTTTGCCTATTTTTAAATTGAGCTGTTCATTTTCTTAATGTTGAATTTCAACAGTTCTTTGTATATTTTGAATAATAGTCCTTTAGTAGATATGTCTTTTGCAGATATTTTCGCCAGTCCGGGGCTTGCCTTTTCATTCTCTTGACACTGTCTTTTGCAGAGCAGAAGTTTTCAATCTTAAGTAAGTCCAGCTTAACAATTACTTCTTTCATGTATTGTGCCTTTGGTGTTGTATCAAGAAAGTCATCACCATAAACAAGGTCATCTAGGTTTTCACCTGTATTATCTTCTAGGATTTTTGTAGTTTTGCATTTTACATTTAGGTCTGTGATACGTTTTGAGTTAAATTTTGTGAGGGGTGTAAGGGCTGTGTCTAGATTCTTTTCTTTTGCATGTGGATGTTCAGTTGTCCCAGCACCTATATTAAAAAGACTATTTTTGCTCCATTGTATTGCTTTTGCTCCCTTGTCAAAGATCAGTTAACTATATTTATGTGCGTCTATTTCTGGGCTCTCTACTCGATTCCATTGATATTTGTCTGTTCTTTCACCAATACCACACTGTATTTCTGCATCTTTATGTCTTTTAAAATTTAATTTTAAAAAGATTTTATTTTATATTGGAGCATAGTTGATGAACAATGTTGTGTTAGTTTCAGGTGTACAGCAAAGTGACTCAGTTATACATGTACATGTATCTATTCCTTTTCAGATTTTTTTCCCATTTAGGTTATTACAGATTATTGAGCAGAGTTCCCTGTGCTACACAGTAGATCCTTGTTGGTTATCTAATTTAAATATGTGTACGTGTCGATCCCAAACTCCCAATCTATCCCTCCCTCTAGGTAAGTCTTGAAGTTGAGTCATGTCAGTCCTCCAACTTTGTTCTTCTTGAATTATGAGTTAGCTATTCTGGGTCTTTGTCTCTCCATATAAACTATAGAATTAGTTCATATCCACAAAAGCACTTGCTGGAATTATGACTGAGATTGCATTGAATCTATAGATCAAGTTGGGAATAACTGCAGTGGTTTTATCTGGGCTGCCCAGCAGCCACTCGAGCCCCCAGGGATGTTCCAAACCCAACTCATTCTCTGAAGCACTAGGACAAGGGCTCACCCAGAGCTAGTCTCCCCAGAACCACTGGTATCTCAGATTTGTAGCCCGTGCTCCAGCTGTTTTCTCTGCAGTGTCCTCTTCTCCTTTCCCTAACCATTATCCCCACAGAACAAAATCCTTCAAATTCCACCTCAGCTGCCACTGCCTCAGGAAGTCTCCCTAATTACCTTCCTCCTCTGTGCCATGGAAACTCACTCATCTCTTACTTGTCCTTATACACCGTCAACTCTTTGAGGGTGGAGAGGAGTCCTCTCTCTCTCTCTCTCTCTCTCTCTCTCTCTCTCTCTCTCTCTCTCTCTCTCTCTCTCTCTATCTGAAGCACCCACAAGTCTGAGCCCTGCTTTGCATTACCCTGGACAAATAAATGAAAAATTGGCCAGTGCCAGGTCAATGGTAATGAGTGCAGACTCTTCCACACTCCCTCGGGAGACCCTGAACTGGATAAGTTCTATCAGCTGCTCAAAGCATTGCAGTTCATTGGTTCCAGTCTCCCATCGTTGCTGGAATTTCCCCAAAGCTGATCTTGAGGCACAGCGCCTCCTCAAGCAGATCTGGGAGGTGGCTATTCTCAAAAATTCCTGCTCACCTGAGAGGTGAGCATTCAGTTCTCTTTTAATTTTTGGCCACACTGCAGCTTGGGGGATCTTAGTTCCCTGACCAGGGATCGAACCTGTGCCCCCTGCAGTGGAAGTGTGTAGTCTTAACCACTGGACCACCAGGGAAGACCCTCAGCTCTCTTCTTGAAGACATAAAGGAAGGGAATCATTCCATTTCTATTTTTAAGGGAGATACAGGTAGGAGTAACGTATGCAGGGGAGGTGAAATACAGTGCTAAGAAGGTGAGGTGGGCTGGCGGGGAGAGCAGCCAGGCCAGCCCTGGCTTAGCGGGGGGAAACAGAAGCACACTCTTAGTGAGCCTTGGGTGCTACAGGGAGAAGGTGAGAGGAGACCTGAAGCCTCCAGACCCCACGCTGTTGACTCCACAGACAAGATGCCAAGAGAAGCAGAGCCAGAGAACCCAAGTGGAGGCAGCTCATTTCATCAGCATCCAGTTGGTTAAAAAGAATTTCACTTATTAAAGTGAGGTCACCACAGGGCTGGAAATTCACTGTCAGTGAAACAAAAATACTGAAAGGAAACAGAGAAACGTCTACATTCATGATGAACTTTATTTCAAAAGAGAAACACAGGAGGCAGCTTCCTGAACATTCCACAGACTGTTTTCCTTCTGGGCTCTTTATGAGGCACATGTCTGCCATTTTTGGAGTTAGCACCCTTCATGCTTCCTGTCTTGCCAAAGAGAAGCAGCAGCCCAGGGCTCGGTGCAATGAAGCATCATCAGGAAAAAGGCAACCTTTAGAGGTGATACTGCACCTGGGTGTCTGCTGAACCAGACCTCACGTGCACTCCCCAGGAGCCTCTTCTTGGCTTCTTAACCTTCCTTTGGCACACAGATTTCCCTTGGTGAAGTATAGTTGCTTTACAGTGTTATGTTAGTTTCTGGTGTACAGCAAAGTGATTCATGTACACACAACACACACACACACACACACACACACACACACACACACACACAGTAGGACCTTGTTGTTTATCTACTTTATATGTAGTAGGTTTTTAAAAAATATTTATTTATTTATTTGGTTGTGTTGGGCCTTAGTTGCGGCATGCAGGATCTTTCATTGTGGCGCGTGGGCTTCTCTCTAGTGGCGTGCGGGCTCCAGAGCACGCAGGCTCAGTAGGTGCAGCGTGCGGGCTTAAGTTGCCCCACGGCATGTGGGGGTCTTAGTTCAGGGATCGAACCCAAGTCGCCTGTATTGGAAGGCGGATTCTTAACCATTGGACCACCAGGGAAATCCCTATATGTAGTAGTTTTTATCTGCTATTTTATATATGGTAGTTTGTATATGCTAATAATCTCTAATTTACTCCTCCTCCACCCCCCTTCCCGTTTGGTAACCATAAGTTTGTTTCCTAAGTCTGTGAGTCTGTTTTTATTTTTGTAAATTAGTTCATTTATATCATATCTTAGATTCCACATGTAAGTGATATCATATGGTATTTGTCTTTCTCTGTCTGACTTACTTCACTTACTGTGATAATCCCTTGTTGACTGTCTACAAGGCTCCCCTGAGGAAAAGTGAAGAGCCATTTGGGAGCCATTTACATGCTCTTTCTAAAGAAGGAAAGGCAGAGGAACAGGGACAGGGCTCTTTCTCTGAGGGATCATGGGGAATCCATCCTGCTTTTCTGGAAAGTCCGAGAGAGAGCAGCCCTCTGACCCTAACCCCACCTCAGCATGCATTCCTGAGCCCCTTCATCACCCATCTGAAGCCTCCTCACAAGTCAGGCCCTGTTGGACCAAGACTCCAGTTTTCCCCACGCAAGCCTCTCCGTGTTGACCTGGAGGGGAGGGGAGGGGGGCAAGCTAGGCTCAGGCAAATTGCCCTGGATGCGGGGCTCTTGAGCGCTTTGACTCAAAGACACCCACACAGGGCTCACTTGCTAAAATGGCATCAGTCCTTACATAAGCTGATAGGCATCACGGATTTGCTTCATGTTTTTGTTTTTGCTTTGTTTTGTTTTGTGCTTTCCTGTTGTTGTTATTGTTGTTTTGGGAGGAGTATGTAGATCATTTGGGGGGAAATTTTCATTTTCATATAATTTCAAAGTTACAGAAAAATTTAAAAAACAAGGAACTCCCATAAACCCTTTATCCAGATTTACTAATGTGTTTTCATTTTGCCCCATTTGCTTTATCATTTTCTCTCTCTAGATAGATACAGATATGTATAGATATATATAGAGAAAATATATATCATACATAAACACATACATGTATATGTATACATATATGAATATGTACATATGTGTATCTATATCTGTAATTCTTTTTCTTTTTTTTAATTTTGTCTGCTCTGGGTCTTTGCTTCATTGCAACACACAGGCTCTTCATTGTGGCACACGGGCTTCTCTGGCTGCGGCGTGTGGGCTTAGTTGTCCCATGGCATGTGGGATCTTAGTTCCCCAACCAGGGATCAAACCCACGTCCCCTGCATTAGAAGGTGGATTCTTAACCACTGGACCACCAGGGAAGTCCCTGTAATTCCTTTCTGAACCAGTTGAGAATAAGTTGTAGACATGATGTCACTTTGTCCCTAAGAACCTTGGTATATATTTCCAAGAACAAGGATATTGTCTTACATAACTGCAGTAGTTACCAAAATCAGGGAATTTAAGCATTGATACAATACTATTATCTAATTTAAATCCATATTCAGATTTCATCAATTATAGCTGTTTTCTCCTGGTCCAAAATACAATCTAGGATCACAAATTACATTTCGTTGTCAAGTCTTTTTAGTCTATTTTAATCCAAAACAGTTGCCTTGCCTTTCTTTGTCTTTTTTTTTTTTTTTTTTCTGCACCACGAGGCTTACAGGATCTTAGTTCCCCAACCAGGGATCGAACCTGCGCCCCCTGCAGTGGAATTGCGGAGTCCTAACCATTGGACAGCCAGGGAATTCCCTCTTTCTCTTTCTTATCCTTGACATTTTTCTTTTCTTTTTTTAATTTAATTTATTTTTGACTGCATTGGGTCTTCGTTGCTGCATGCAGGCTTTCTCTAATTGCGGTGAGTGGGGGCTCTTCTTCCTTATGGTATGCAGGCTTCTCATTGTAGTGGCTTCTCTTGTTGCGGAACATGGACTCTAGGCGCACGGGCTTCAGTAGTTGTGGCTCGCGGGCTCTAGAGCACAGGCTCAGTAGTTGTGGCGTGCGGGCTTAGTTGCTCCACGGCATGTGGGATCTTCCCGGACCAGGGCTCAAACCTTTGTCCCCTGCACTGGCAAGTGGATTCTTAACCACTGCACCACCAGGGAAGCCCTCCTTGACATTTTTTTTTTAAATTAATTAATTAATTAATTAATTTATTTATGGCTGTGTTGGGTCTTTGTTTCTGTGCGAGGGCTTTCTCCAGTTGCGGCGAGCGGGGGCCACTCTTCATCGCGGTGTGCGGCCTCTCTTGTTGTGGAGCACAGGCTCCAGACGCGCAGGCTCAGTAGTTGTGGCTCACGGGCCTAGCTGCTCTGCGGCATGTGGGATCTTCCCAGACCAGGGCTCGAACCCGTGTCCCCTGCATTGGCAGGCAGATTCTCAACCACTGCGCCACCAGGGAAGCCCCCCTCCTTGACATTTTTAAGAGTATAGGCCAGTGATTTTGTACGATGTTTCTCAACTTGAGTTTGGCTAAAGCTTCCTCATGATTAGATTCAGGTTGCACATCTTTGGCAGGAATACTACTGAACTGAAGTTGTGCTCCTCTGAGTGCAGTATATCAGGAGGAACCTCTTATTGGTTTGGCAATAACTCAGTTTTGGAGTCACTGTCATGGTTTTAAACTTGGTGCCCTATACGATGTGAACAGATGTTTCCGACTTCTGGCTTCATGCACTACAGTTGTGGGCAAAGGGGCACACGCTTGCATACACAACAACCTCTTTGAAGCCTGTGAGGTGGAAAGCCCAGGATCTCCTGTTGTATGATGAGGAACACATGGCTCAGTGCCTGCCCCCCACCCATCACCCCAGTCAACATCCAGCCAACGCCCAGAAGCAAGG
Organism: Aethalodelphis obliquidens; assembly: GCF_003676395.1. Lineage (NCBI taxonomy): Eukaryota > Metazoa > Chordata > Mammalia > Artiodactyla > Delphinidae > Aethalodelphis > Aethalodelphis obliquidens. The sequence continues at coordinate 5,440,963 of NW_020838006.1, forward strand.
CCCCTACCCAGCAGCTGACTGCGGACTCGTGAATGAGCCCAGCTGAGGCCAGAAGAATAACACAAATTTTTGCCCTCCCCCCAAAATAGTGAACTAAACAAACAGTTGTTTTAAGCCACTACATTTGGGGGTGGTATGTTACACAGCAAAAGCTAGCTGCTACCTCTTGTTCATGAGAGGAAAGAGATCAGACTCAGAAGCTCCACGTATCCATTTGAGATCACTAAAGAAAGGTCATGCTGATTTTCCTCTGGCTCTGTCCTGTCTCCCTCAGGGATCTGAACCTTTGCCTATGTTTGAGATTCAAAGGACCGTTTTCATTTACTTATGTGGTTTTTTTAAAAAACAAACCATGGATGTTGTTCTCCCCCGGGGCTTTCCATGGCCACATCTTTCAGTTTCTTGACTGCAATCAGCAAATGTACAACCCTTCCTGGAGGGAGATGCCATGGCAGCAGAGAAGCCTACCGCCAATAAACATCTAACAAGCACCAGCCAGGGCTGTGGGGTTCACTGTGGCTCTTTGATTACCAACTCCTCTGACCCCTTCCCTGGAGATTGGGATTTGGTGCCTCTGGGATGTAGCCTGAGGGTTTGCATTTCTAATAAGTTCATCTGGTATTTCTTATCATCAGAGAGCTTTGGGAAACTCTGCATTAGGGAACTAATTCTCAAACTGGGCTACATGTTATAGTCACTGAGCAGCTTTTAAAAAGCCCAACGTCCAGAACATTTATATCCAGATCTCTAGGGCTGGCACCCAGGTATCAGTAGTTCTTAAAACTTCCCAGATGAGACCAGTGTGCAGCCTGGCAGTACCTGTGCTGATTTCTATGACTGATGAGTAAGCAGCTCAGTTTCTCCCCATTTTCACAGACATTCCCTTTCAGCAGCATATATTTCTGATAATGAAGGTGTACTTTTTCCAGTGCACATGAAACGCTGCCCTGGAGACTCCTTTATGGTTTTCTCCTCACTATTCAGCTGATTTCCCAGAAGGAAGTTGTATTTTTCTTTCTAGGAGCAGTTTCCTAAATCCTATAAATTTCCTTTCGGGAAAAAAGGATTTTTTTTTTCTTTTTAGAAAAATTTCCACCATGAAGACAGACCAAAGGGTAAGTGGTATCAGCAGCTGCAGCACATGCTGTCAGGGGTCTGTCCATATTTCCTAGATCCCTTTACCATTCCCATGCACAGGGGCTCTGGGTGAGCATCTGTGCATCTTTGTTGGAGGGTGACTCAGCTATCAACTCTTTGTCTGAGCACACTGAAAACCAGAAGAGTCTGGGAATTTATATCTCCCTGAAGCAAGCCCTTAAATAATGACTGACAAGTTCAGTGGTATCAATACCCCTGTTCTCTCACCCCTGATCAGGAAACCGTGGTGACCTGTGGTCACTGTCTCCAGAGATTCCCTGCAGGATTGAGCCAAAGTTACCCCCCCACCTCACAGCCACTGTGGACTTTGCTTAGTGCTGCACCATTGCCTTCCCCCTTCCTTTCCCTGTCCACTTCCCCACTGCCATGTTGGCTTTTCTTTGGAAGTCTTCCTGATTCATGATGTTCAGTGAATCCTCATCTTAAGGTCAGTTTCTAGAGAACACTACCTAAGAGGTCAACCCCCACGAGCACACCCTCTGAAACCTTTACAAAGGCTCTGGCACTGACCTTCATCCTTAATACACAGGGCATTGTATGTGCCACCAGGAACTGGGTTGCTTTCAATTCGCACATCGACAGCTCTCATGATTTGCTGTTCACCACTCCCCTTGCTACACATGGTTGTCCTAAAACAGACAAAGAAGACACTGGGTTAGGAGAACTAACCAAAACTGGGAAAGAATTCTTTTCTGCTGTCAGCTCTGAATCAGCAGAGATTTTCCTGATTCAGTTTTGGCTGAAAGTATCAATATGATGAAGTATCAATACTCTCCCCAGAAGTCCAAAAGCAGGAAGTTATAGGTGGTACTTGAGTTGAGGTCACATATATCAATTCAAGATTCAGGGGCAATACATTGTTGATCTCTTTTAGTATACACTTGGTTTTTATTTCATAAAATTCTCTTTATTAGTTCTCTTCTTTTGAGGGGGTTTGTTTTGCTGTTATTTTCGGATTTCTTAAGATGGATCATTGGTTCATGAACCTTCAGCCTCTTTGCTTTTCTAACACAAGCATTTAACGCTTTACATTTTCCTCCAGGTATAGCACTAGTGGCATCCCATGAGTTTGAGTATGTTATATTTTAATATCATTCATTTCTACATGTATGTAAATTTCCATTATAATTTATTTTTGCCCCATGATTTATTTAAGGATATCTTTTGTAAACAACAAATAGTAGAACTTTAAAAAATCCACCTGGTGGTCCTTGTTTTCTAATTAGAGCATCACATCTGCTTAATTTAATAACAGACCTCTTTGAATTTAAATCTGCCATATTTCTATTAGTTCTGCCCATTCTTCTTCCTTTCTTCCTCTCTTTTCTTTCCCGTATTTTGATTGTTTGAATTCCTTTTTGGCAATCTCTTTTTCTTCTGTATTGGTTTGGAAGTTATATGTTCTTTTACTATTCTTTTAGTGGTTACCACAGAGGTTATAACACTCTTCCTTGACTTATTAAAATTTAATGTTACTTTTTTTTTTTTTTGCGGTACATGGGCCTCTCACTGTTGTGGCCTCTCCTGTTGCGGAGCACAGGCTCCGGACGCGCAGGCTCAGCGGCCATGGCTTACGGGCCCAGCTGCTCCGCGGGATGTGGGATCTTCCTGGACCGGGGCACGAACCCGTGTCCCCTGAATCGGCAGGCGGACTCTCAACCACTGCGCCACCAGGGAAGCCCTAATGTTACTTTTACTCTCTTTCCCAACAACACAATTTAAAATACTATGTATTAACATACTTAAAACACTTCCTGACTGATATACCATTTTTTAGTGTTTAGTATTACTGTTACTGCTTTATATAATTATAGATCTTCCTCGACTTACAGCGGGGTTATATCTCCCAAAGCTCATTGTAAGTTGAAAATATGGTAAGGCAAAAATGCATATAACACACAAAACCTACTGAACATCAGAGCTTAGCCTAGCCTACCTTAAATGTGCTCAAAACACTTACTTTAGCCTACAGCTGGGTAAAATCATCTAACACAAAGTCTATTTTACAATAAAGCATTGAATATCTCATGTAATTTATTGAATGCTATACTGAAAGTGAAAAAGCAGAATGGTTGTCTTGGTACAGAATGGTTATAAGTGTATCGGTTGTTTACTCTCGTGATCACATGGCTGACTGGGGGCTGCAGCTTACTTCACTGCCCAGCATCGTGAGAGAGTATCAGACAGTATATCACTAGCCTGGGAAGAGATCAAAATTCACAATTTGAAGAACAGTTTCTGTTGAATGCATAATGTTTTTGCACCATCATAAAGTTAAAAAAAAATGTAAGTTGAACCACCGTAAGTCAGGGACCATCTGTACATTCACCCCCCCCCCCCATTTACTTTTTCCACTCATCCCTTTTGGCATCTCCAGCCATCCACCTGCAATTATTTTCCACCTGCCTGAAGAACACCCTTCAGTGTTGGGTTTTTTTTAGTGCAGATCATGTATGATGAATTCTCTCACCTTTTGTCTGTCTGAAAATTCTTTATTTTACCTTTATTCTTGGAAGATATTTTCGCTGGGTATAGAATTCTAGGTTGGCAGTAATTACCTTTCAGCACTTTGAGGGCCTCATTCAGTCGTCTTGGGGCTTTCATTGTCAGTTTATTGTTGCTCCTTTGAAGGTACTCTTTCTTATTATTACTTTTAATAGTTTTTCTTCATATTTGATTTTTACCAGTTTTACCATGTCGTTCCAAGTCGTGAAATTATTTTATGTATCCTACTCGGGCTTTGTAGGGCTTCTTGAATCTGTGCGTGGATGTTTTTCCACAGTTGTAGCTAAGTCTCATATTGCTTTTGCTTCGTCTTCTTTCTCTTTTCCTTTTGGAATTCCAGTTACATGCACCTTCTTTGCCTTGTACTCTTTCTTCTATATTTTCATCCTTTTTTCTTCTGTTCTTTATTCTGGACATCTTCCTCTGAAATACCTTCCAGTTCACTAATTTTGTCTTTGATTCTTAAAATCAGCTGTTAGATCCATCCATTAAGTTCTTAATTTCAGCTACTGTATTTTTCATTTCTAGAGTTTTCATTTGGTTATTTTTATACTTTTCAGTCTTCTTCCAAAATTCTCCTTTTTGTCTTTTGTATCTTTGAACATTTTAAAGCGTTCTTTTAAAGTTTGCATCTACCAGTGTTAACATCTAGAGTTTCTATTGGCTATTTTTATCTTGTTGCCTTGTCTCCTCACGTGACTGTTTATTTTGTTTTGCTTGAAAAATCCTATATTTGCTAAAATAGTTTGTGGAAATAAATTGTCTAGGATAATATTATTTTCCTCCAGAGAAGATTTTTAAAATCAGTTCTGCTACCTATCTGGAACACTGGAACTCTAGTATCATCTCAATCCAAACTCATGGCTTCAGAGGATTCGACGCTATGCTGCAGCTCCTTTGAGGGCCTGTGTACTTGTTCCAGTTTACTATGACTCCTAGGGTACAGCCCTTCAATGTTCCAACCCTAAGCAAAAGGATTCCCTTGGTCCCCACATACATAAAACCTGAATTCAAATCTCTGTTCTCCTAGTCCTATGAGGCTATATAAGTCGCTTCTCAGCTTTTCAGACACGCTTTATGAAATCTGTAAAAGCTCCCAGAAGACAAATAGCCCCAAATTCTAGATTCACCATTCTAGATCTCCATCTTCTAGATATATGTATAGACTGAATATAAATTCATGGAGATACAGATCAGATCTATGTAGCTACTATGCCATCAATTGCAAGATGCGCCATGCATTTAATAATTAGTTTTTGGTGGGGAGGGGAGATGGCTGTGCAGGAAAGATGCACAGTGAAATGTCCATACTAATGGTCAGATACTTCTTGGTTCCAGAAACATTAACATGGAAAACTATTTTAATATGTCATGTAGTAAATATATCAAGTAAGTGTGTTTACTTTAAAGAAATAGCATCTAAGGGAATTAGAGACTCCACGCTCTTACTACTGAGGGCTGGGGTTCCACCCCTGGTCAGGGAACTGAGATCCCATAAGCTGTGCGGCGTGGCCAACAACAACAACAAAAATAGCATCTAAGCAAGTTAGAGATCCACTAACATGTCTTAACACCTTACAGGAAACCCAGAGAGGACAAACCTTTCCAATGACTCAGTTTCAATTTGTAATGCCTGGGAGACCTAAGCCTGGCTCCAAGCTGGCTCTTTAGAATCTTTAGAATACCCTGGTTATCTGATATAATGGTAGTGACAGAGTTATGAAAAATATCCACACTTGACTACATTATGGAAACATGCATACGTGGGACATACTTTGTCTATTTAGGAACTTGGATGTGAAATATAAAGCAGAGAGGCTACAATTCCAGATTCACTGAAAAGCTTTGGAAGTAACCTCATTTGTTCTCTTTATTCAATTGCTGCTTTACATGTGGCACCTTTGGAGATGTGAATCAACATGGTTGCATGTGTTTTCTATGGCCATCTCCCAGCCAGACACCTTCAGGGTCATTATCAAGCGAAGTAGTTTTCGGAGCCCATTTGTTCTTTCACATTCCTGTGGCATGAAGGAAAACGTGGAATGGCTCCTGCCTTGTCTGTTTATGACTGATGGAGTAGTTAACAGCACTAATGGGATGTTTTCTCCTAGCTGGCCACAGAATTACTTCTCCACAAGGATTCCATGGGTCAGGAATTCAGATAGGGCACAACGGGAAAGGCTTGTCTCTGCTCTGTAATGTCTAAGGCTGAGCTGGAAAGACTCACAGGCTGCCTAAGTCAATAGCTGGGGGCTAGAATCACCTGGAGGCATCTGCACTCACATTTCTGCTAGTTAATGCTGGCTATTGGCTGGGACATCAGTTGGGGCTATTGGTGAGAGTACATACATAAGGCATTTCCATGTGGCCTGGGCTTCCTAGGACTTCACAGATAGCATCTCAAAAGTAAGTGTCCCGGGAAATCTGACCATGGGTTTTTCCGACCTACCCTCAGAAGTCACACAGTATCACTCCTGCTGTATTCTACTGGTCGAGGCAGGACTATGCTGTCCCTGATTCACAGGGAGAGGACATAAACCCCACTTCTCAATGGGAGCAATGTGAAAGAATTTGTGGCCATATTTTGTTTTACTTTTTAAAATTTATCATTTTTTAAAATTGATCTGATGACTCTCAACTTTTATTTATTTGGCTGCGCCACAGGGCATGTAGGATCTTAGTTTCCTGAGCAGGGATCGAACCCGTGCCCCCTGCAGTGGAAGCGCGGAGTCTTAACCACTGGACCGCCAGGGAAGTCTCTCATGGTTATATTTTAAAACCTCAATACTGTCTTCCTCTTCCTATGGATGCAGATGAATATCCACAGAGAAAAAGAGATAAAGAATATATATCAAATAGTTAAGAGTCATTACCTCTGAGGTGGGGAAGAAGAGAGAAACTCACTTTGCACTTTATATATATCTGTATTATTTGAAATTTTTACAAGCATTTTTTTCTTTTGTAACTTAAAAGGAAATTCAGAATAACAAAGAGGAAAAAACTGTGACAGAACCCCAGAAAAATGTTTTTATTAACATTTTTGTTTTTATATTTTGTTTAACATTTTGTTTTTATATTTAACTCAAAACAAGAATATACTGGAAGCCACAGCCCATTGCACTCTGTCTATCCTGGCACCTCTATTGAGCCCCGTATCAGCCCTGATGGCAAGGTGGGGTGAGTTGGCAGGAGAGCCCCCAGCTGGCCTGACTTACCCCAGGCTGCTGTCCGCCAGCCAGCCCGTGGTGCACACGGAGAAGGCACAGTCCCGCACCACCTTCCGCAGCTCGTCCGCAGACACCAGGTGAGCGCCTCTGCTCTTGCAGGAAAGCCGAGCGGCCTCTAGTTCCAGGCCCTGAGAGCCATTCTGAGACTCCAGCACAAAGAGCTTCCCTGTGTGAGGACAAGCATGGACACAGGCTGACTCTAGGATCCACGGGAATTCAGTCTCAGCAAACTCACCCTCTGGCAGATGCCCATCAGAACTGTAGTTTCCCACTTGCCTAAAGATCCAAGTGCAGCAACCACCTCACTGCATTCGTCCCCGGACTGTGATGACAGTTACACTGGTGTTTGAATCTATTTTTACCTGTTAACTTAAAAAAAAATTTAACTGCCTGTTCTGGCATGTTTATCTGGATAAGCCCTTCAAATCTTCCTTTTAAAAAGATGTTTAGCAGCATTATTTACAATTGCCAAGACATGGAAACATCCTCAGTGTCCATCAACAGATGAATGGATAAAGAAGATACGGTATACCTATATAGTCTCAAGATAAGAGTGAACAAGGATAAAAAATATCCCCTTCCCTCATTCTCAAGAACTGTTGGATGAGCTGTCTTGGTGTTAGGAGGCCAAGTGCTAATCCTGATTTGGAATTGTAGTTCTAACAAAAATTTATGTCTAAGACACTTCAAGCCATGGATTTAGCTTAAAGTGGCCTGAGACTGACATTTATCCAGACACCTGATAGGAAAAATTGTAACTAACTCCTCTCTGGAGAAAAAAAACCCCTCCATTTTATGCTTCAGGAAATCCCATACAAATACATATTCAAAGGCTATGACCACCGAGGTAAAAAACAGTGAAGTGTACAAGGAAACAAGGCACCATGAGTGAGAAGCAAGAGATACCACATGTAGCAGAAACTGACCTAAAAATAAGTCCAATACTGGTATTAACAGGCACAGATTATAGAACAGTCATGATTACTGTATTTAAAGAAATAAAAGACAAGTTTGAAAATATCTGCAAAGAATAGGAAATGATAAAAAGTGCTTAGCTGATCTGAAAAAGCACAAAATAGGACTTCTAGAAATTAAAAATACAATGATAAATTTAAGATGCAATAAATGTTTTTGGCTGAATATCAGACACATTTAAACAAAGAACTTAACCTTGAAAAAGAAAGCAGAAGGGGACTTCCCTGGTGGTACAGTGGTTAAGGCTCCATGCTCTCTATGCAGGGGGCCCAGGTTCGATCACTGGTCAGGGAACTAGATCCCACATGCATATGCCGCAGCTAAGAGTTCACATGCCACAACTAAGGAGCCCGCGTGCTGCAACTAAGGAGCTGGCAAGCCGCAACTTGTGAGCTGCGACTAAGGAGCCCACCTGCTGCAACTAAGGAGCCCACTTGCCTCAACTAAGACCCAGTGCAACCAAATAAGTAAATATTAAAAAAAAAAAGAAATCAGAAGACATCATCCAAAATGTAGTAAAGAAACAAGAAAAGATGGAAAATATTAAGATAATAAAGAGACATGAAGGAAAGAATAAGGATTTTTAAAAAATTAATTAATTTTTGGCCACGTTGGGTCTTTGTTGCTGCGTGTGGGCTTTCTCTAGTTGTGGCAAGCAGGGGCTACTCTTTGTTGCAGTGCATGGGCTTCTCATTGCAGTAGCTTCCCGTGTTGTGGAGACGGGCTCTAGGCGCACGGGTTTCAGTAGTTGTGGCACGTGGGCTCAGCAGTTGAGGCTTGTGGGCTGTAGAGCACAGGCTCAGTAGTGTGACGCATGGGCTTAGTTGCTCTGCAGCATGTGGGATCTTCCCAGACCAGGGCTCAAACCCATGTCCCCTGCATTGGCAGGTGGATTCTTAACCACTGCACCACAGGGAGTCCCAAGAATAAGGATTAACATATACTTTAATCAGAATTCCCAGAGAGGAGAGAAAAAAATGAGGTGGAAGTGATATCTGAAGACAAAATGCCTGTGAATTTTATAGAACTGATAAATATTCCAATACATAGATTGAATAAGTTCAACAACAAATCCCAATATGAAAAATATCTGTAAATACATATATACCAGTGATGCTGCAAAATGGAAAAGACAAAGAAAATATTGTCAAAGCAGATAGAGAGAAGGGAGAGAATACTTTCAAAGTAGCAGCAGTTTGACTGCTGTCTTCTAAAACAATAGCAATGGAAGCAAGAATACAATTACTAGCAAAAAATAGCTGCAAATTTAGAATTCTGTACTCGCTGAAAATATATTTCAAAGAACAAAGATGAAACAAATGTATTTTTTCAGATAAGCCAAAATCAAGGTGGTTTGCCACCACCAGATCCTCCTTGTAGGAAATAGTAAAAGAAGTATTTCAGGCAGAAAGAAAATTATTTGAGAGGCAAGATGGAATGGAAAGGGGGAAAAAAATCAATACACAGTTAAATAAAAGTGAACATTGATTGTATAAAATGGCACCCAACAGCAGCAGAATACACATTCTTCTCAAGTGCGTGTGGAACACTTTTCAGGGTAGACCATATGCTAGGCAATAAAATAAGCCATAATAAATTTAAAAGGATTATAATTGTACAAAGTATTTTCTCTAATTACTATGGGGTAGAATTAGAAATTAATAACATAAATTGGGAAATTCATAAATAAATAGAAATGAAACCAAGCACTTCTAAATAACTGATGAGACAAGGAGAAATCACAAAATTAGAAAATATTTTGAGATGAATGAAGGCAAAACATGCTAAACCTTATGGGATGCAGTTAATACACTGCATAGAGGGGAATTTATAAATATAAATGCCCACATTAAAATAAGAAAAATTATCTCAAATAAAAATCCTATCACACCAGTCAGAATGGCCATCATCAAAAAATCTACAAACAATAAATGCTGGAGAGGGTGTGGAGAAAAGGGAACCCTCATACACTGTTGGTGGGAATGTAAATTGATACACCCACTATGGAGAACAGTATGGAGGTTCCTTAAAAAACTAAAAATAGAACTACCATATGACCCAGCAATCCCACTACTGGGCATATACTCTGAGAAAACCATAATTCAAAAAGAGTCATGTACCACAATGTTCACTGCAGCTCTATTTACAATAGCCAGGACATGGAGGCAACCTAAGTGTCTATCAACAATGAATCGATAAAGAAGATGTGGCACATATATACAATGGAATATTACTCAGCCATAAAAAGAAACGAAATTGAGTTATTTGTAGTGAGGTGGGTGGACCTAGAGTCTGTCATACAGAGTGAAGTAAGTCAGAAAGAGAAAAACAAATACCGTATGCTAACACATATATATGGAATCTAAAAAAAGAAAAAAGGTCATGAAGAACCTAGGGGTAAGACGGGAATAAAGATGCAGACCTACTAGAGAACGGACTTGAGGACACGGGGAGGGGGAAGGGTAAGCTGGGACAAAGTGAGAGAGTGGTAGTGTATATATGGACATATATACGCTACCAAATGTAAAATAGATAGCTAGTGGGAAGCAGTCGCATAGCACAGGGAGATCAGCTCGGTGCTTTGTGACCAGCTAGAAGGGTGGGATAGGGAGGTTGGGAGGGAGGGAGATGCAAGAGGGAAGAGATATGGGGATATATGTATATGTATAACTGATTCACTTTGTTATAAAGCAGAAACTAACACACCATTGTAAAGCAATTATACTCCAATAAAAATGTAAAAAAAAAAAAATCCTAACCTGTTGGAAAACACGGAAAAGAAGAGCAAACTAAACCCAAAGCAAGCAGAAGAAGGAAATAATAAGAATTAAAGCAAAAATTAATGAAATAGAGAAGGAAAAACAATAAAGAAAATCAGTAAAACCAAAAGTTGGTTTTTGGGAAGGTCAACAGAATTGACAAACGTTTAGCTAAAATGACCAAGAAAACAAAAGAAGACTTGAATTACTAAAACAGGAATAAGAGGGCAGTTATTACTCCAACCTGGAAATACAAAGATTATAAAGGACTACTATAAGCAACTGTATGCCAGACTTCCCTGGCAGTCCAGTGGTTGGGACTCCGTGCTTCCGGTGCAGGGCACGCAGGTTCCATCCCTGGTTGGGGAACTAGGATCCCACATGCCTCATGGCATGGCCAAAAATCCTCCCCAAAACCCCCAAATAACTGTATGCCAAAAATTAGGTAACTCGTATGAAATGGAAAAATTCCTAAAAAGACACAAACTACTGAAATTGACTCAAGAAGAAATAGAAAATCTGAATAGACCTTTAACAAGTAAAGAGATTGAATTAGTAACTTAAAATTACCCACAAAGAAATGCACATGTTCAGATGGCTTCACTGATGAATTCTACCAAATAGCTAAAAAGAACTTGATAACAATTCTCTATAAACTCATCTAAAAAATAGAACAGGAGGGAACAACACCTCCCAGCTTTTTCTATGAGGCCACCATTGCCCTAATGCCAAAACCAGACAAAAGACACCACAAGAAAAGAAAACTACAGGCCATTATCTCTTATAAATATAGACACAAAAGCCCTCAACAAAAATACTAGCAAACTAAATCCAGCAGCATAAAAAAAAAATTATATACCATGACCAAGTGCGATCTATCCCAGGAATACAAGGTTGGTTTATATCCCAAAATCAATTAATATAATACAACTTATCAATAGAATAAAGGACAAAAACTACATAATCATCTCAATAGATGCAGAAAGGCACTTGACAAAATTCAGTACCCTTTCATGATTAAAAAAACATTCAACAAACTAAGAAGGGAGGGGAATATCTTCAACCTGATAAAGAGCATCTACAAAAATCCCACAGCTAACATCACACTTGGTGGTGAAAGACTGAATACCTTCCCCTAAGATCAAGGATGTCTGCTCTTGCCACTTCTGTTCAACATTGTACTGGCAGTTCTCTCCAAGGCAAGTAGGCAAGAAGATGAAATAAAAGCCATCCAGATTGGAAAGAAGTAAAACTATATTTGCAAATGACGTGATCTTGCATATAGAAAATCCTAAGAAATCCACTAGAAAAACTACTAGAACAGTTCAGCAAGGTTGCAGTAAAACATTTTAACTTAAGTGACAAAAATCTGTACAGAAATTAAGTAGGTCATCTCTTCTCATTGTAAAACTTTTCCCTAGGATTCCATTTACACACATGGTTTCAAAGGCCATCTTGACATGGATGACTCACATTTTTCTCTTCAGTCCAGACCCTTTCCATTCACCCCATCCTCCTCTCCACCCCCACCCTCTCTCACCTGCACAAGTGAAATAGCACCCTACGTGGTCTCTCCATATCCAATCCTGCCCTGGTGCCATCCATTCTTCCTACTCTCAGCGTGAGCTTCTCAAAATGCAAACCTGATCAGTCTCTCTTTTTTTGATTAAAACAAAACTTGGCCCCATATCAGTTTCCCCAGCATCATCTCAAACTACTTCTACCTTGGACTCTGGGCTCCAGTCACTCTGTTTCTTAACACATGTCCCACTTTCTCTGCCACTCATAGTTTCTCTGTACATGTTATTCTCTATCCAGATCCTCTGTCTTCCCCCCTTTGCCTAGTTTATTCTTATCTTTCAGATCCTCCTATGCCAAGTCAAAAATCTCCTAATGTATGCCCTCATAATACCTCCATCCTTTAATCTTATCACTTATCAAAATCGCAAGTTCACATTTTCATTCATATAATTATTTGCTTAATGACTCTCTCCCCCATTGGATTTTAAGCTCCCTGATAGCAAGGACCTGTTTCTCCTCACCGCTCTATCCTCAACAGCAAGGACAGTACCTAGTATATGGTAGACACTCAAATTATCTGTTGAATTAATGAATCTTTTCCTGCAGTCTTTACTCAAACAGTTAATTTGCATTCAGTTAATGTGAAGATTTTTCTGTTTCAAAAGCGTTTTAAAATTACAATAGCAGGTCTCTTTTATGTATAAGATACACATCTGATTAGTCCAATGTAAAACTAAATGTTTTTCATTTGAGTTTGACTTATTTTTGAATAAGTCTATGGAATTTTTAATAACTCCAAATTCTCTCTCTTCAAATGTCTTAACACATTAGTTTAGCTGCACATTTCTTCTTCCTCCTTCCATCACTGTAGCACATACATACGTAACTGTGAAAAGTGGTAGTTAAGCATATATTTAGTAAAGAAAAGAATCCTTTCATAAATAGGTTCTAATTTTTCAATGGCTCTATTATAAAAGTTGGAGCTCAGCAAATGGAGTTTCTTGAAAGCAAATTTACCTATAGTTCTCCATTGCGGAAGAAGGGAGAAGGAAAGGAGAAGGGAGAAACGGAGGCACTTCTGGCAAGTGTTAACAAGAAAATATGCCTGGTGCTGTCGTTCCTTTCTCCTTATCCAATGATATTTCTGTCTTAAATTTTCTATGACCCACATCAAGCCAGATAGGCACAAAATATTGATCCATACCCATCTGACATTCCACTTCAGCAGTTATAGTGGGGTGAAACTCTAAAGCCTCATGGGTTGCAGAGATATTTCTTTAAAAGGAATTAAAATTGGTACAATAGTATACATTGTTCAAAGGTTAATACTAGCTCCAATTTATTCTACTTGCATTCTTTAAAATCAGCTTAATTTTCATGACTCAATGTCAGGCCAAAAAGTACTACAGTAAAGAATTAACAGGGACTTCCCTGGTGGTGCAGTGGTTAAGAATCTGCCTGCCAATGTAGGGGACACGGGTTCGAGCCCTGGTCCGGGAAGATCCCGCACGCTGCGGAGCAGCTAAGCCCGTGAGCCACAACTACTGAGCCCGCGCTCTAGAGCCTGCGAGCCACAACTACTGAGCCTGAGTGCCACTACTACTGAAGCCCGTGCGCCTAGAGCCCAGTGCTCTGCGACAAAGAGAAGCCACCGCAATGAGAAGCCTGTGCACCTCAACGACGAAGTAGCCCCGCTAGCCTCAACTGGAGGAAGCCCTCGCACATCAACGAAGACCCAGTGCAGCCAAAAAATAAATAAATAAGTGAATTAAAACAAAAAGAATTAACAGTGGATTGGCTGCTACTAGGTATGGGATTTCTTTTTGGGTGATGAAAATTTTCAGAAATGAGAGAGTGGTGATGGTTGATGACTGTACTAAAAACACTTGGATCGTGCATTTTAAAATGGTAAATTTTACATGAATTTTATCTCAATTAAAAATTAACAGTGATCACTAGGAGCCTTTAAAGTTAACAGTGTTTTCCCCTCTAACACTCTCTCTGACCATATGGAGAAATAAGACAGTCATCCTTAATTAGGAGCAAAGAGTTCTACAAGCTGGCACTTAGAACAAAGAGAACCCAAAATTCTAAGCTACTATCTGGAGGTTTTTCCCTTGCTTTCTCCTTTCCCTAACCATCATGGTTCTTTTTGTCAAATTTTCTCTCTGCACCCAATATTGTTTGCTAAATAGCGATGACATTTTAAAATATACAAAGCATCCTAAATCAGCTGAGGGTTTTTCTCCTTCATCAATCTAATTTGTCCCAAGCTTGGATTTACTAGTAACCCCTCATGGATGTGAGAACATGCTAGCTTCTTTTCTTTTACATCCTTCTGCACCAAGTCAACGGGGTTTTGTTCCAAAATCAAAACACAGCTGAATTAGCTTTTTGAAACTGAACTGATCTAAGGCTGTGATCCTGCTAAGTTTAGGCAAGTATTGAAAGCTGAATTCAGGTTGAAAAAACAAACGAAAGATGGGTCAGTTCTCAGAACCCACAAAAATCTGGTCCTTACCTATTTCCTCTAGCTTTTTAAAAATGTTTTTTATTTTTATTATATTTTAAATGTATTTATTTCATTTATTTATATTTGGCTGTGTTGGGTCTTCGTTGCTGTGCGTGGGCTTTCTCTGGTTGCTGCGAGTGGGGACTACTGGGCTACTCTTCGTTGTGGTGCGCGGGCTTCTCATTGCGGTGGATTCTCTTTGTCACAGAGCACTGGGCTCTAGGCATGTGGGCTTCAGTAGTTGTGGCACGTGGGCTCAGTAGTTGTGGCCTGCAGGCTCTAAAACGCAGGCTCAGTAGCTGTGGCACACAGGCTTTGTTGCTCCGCAACATGTGGGATCTCCCTGGACCGGGGCTTGAACCCCTGTCCCCTGCATTGGCAGGCAGATTCTTAACCACTGCGCCACCAGAGAAGCCCTGTCTAGCTTCTTGTCAAAGGAGAGCCTCACCTTGAACTTTCCGCTCCAGCCACTCTGTCATTTATCCCATTTCCCCTGTGACTCACAGGACCTTTGCACGTGCTATTTCCTCTCCCCAAGACCGTCTCCTCTCTCTTTTGCCTAGCTGATTTCCACTCATCTTTCAGATCTTCCCGGACCAAGCCAAAACGCCAAGGGAATCTTGTAATCACTGGCCTTGCCATTCGGAGCACATTTAATAGACGTGGGAAATTATGTCTCGGCAGAGGAGGTTCCAGGGCACCCTAGACGTGATTTCATTTTAAAGACCTTTCAAGGAGATCTTGGAAAGCTAGAGGTGGGCCTGCAGGACCAAAGCACAGGCTTTCTCTTGTGCATTAAGGAGTGGTTCAGGGGCCCTGTGGGGGCGTTTGGGCGCGCGGGGACTCGGTGAGCTCCAAGAGGGAGGCGGGATCGCAGGACAGCTGCGCTCCTTGTTTCCTCCAAGGCTGGTAGTGTTCCGGGCTCGTCCGAGGGGACAGCCCCGGCGAGCTTCACTTTCCCCACGCGCCACCCCGGGCCCGCCGCCTCGCGGGCACTCCCCAGACACTCACCCTCCGCCCGCACGGAGAGCCCTGGCAGGCCGAGCAGGAGCAGCGCCGCCGCCCAGAGCCGGGTGCGGGAGCCGGGTCCCTTGGCAGACATGGTCCGGACGTCCATGGGCCGCTGGCTGGAGCGCGGGCTCTGGCTGTGCCGCAATCGGGGGTGCCCGCGCCACCGCGCCGCGCACGCCACTCAGCTCCGCGTGCTGTGCTCTGTTCGCGCGTCGCAGGCTTCGCGCCCGGAGCGCAGACAGGGAGGAGCGCGGGGAGCCAGGGAGGCTGGGGATGCCAGATCCGCAACGCTGGGGCCCCGAGCTCCCAGGGGGTCCAGTACTCGGCGCCGGGGAGGCGGCTGTAGCCGGGCTCCGCCTTCGTGCTGGGCACCTGGGGGCCTCGGTGCCAAAAGAGGCTGAGCCGAACGAACGGCGAGCTCCCTGGGTGCCTCCGGGGCAGAGCGGAAGGGCGCGTGGAGGCGGGGAGAGCGGAGAGCCCGCTGCAGGGAACCCCCGCCTGCCTGGGGACCCTCTGCGAAAGGGTGACGCAGTCTGAGAGGCCAACCCACCCCACACCCTCTCGCCCCGGGAGGACCGTGAAAAACTGATGCCTAACTCTGTACTCTGCCTCTTGACTTTGCAGCTGGCGTCCTCCTGTAGAGGAAGAACATTTTTACGAAAAAGAAAGCTCTAACTTGCCAGCCTCACTCTGAGGAGTGAAACGCACGGAATAGCGAGACTCCCCTTCCCTAAAAGGCCTGACAATCATTCACATGTGAGTGTAAATTAATTTACTTAACTATTCATCTTGCAACAGCTAGCTGGTAACCTGAGGAGTGAAAATTCACATGTCTGGGCTGGAGGGGACCTTTGAAAGCCTGGTTATTGCTGAGAATGGAGGGGAGGGGGCAGAAGGCACCTGCAGGAACTATGCATTGATTCCTTCAGGAGCTGTGCCTACTATCGCTTTCAGAATAGTCAATTGGATATTACTACCGAATTCTAATGAAATTTTAAAGTTTGTCTTTATTCAGACCCGTCCTGCCCTGTCCTGATTTGGGGAGATGGCACGCTCTAAAGGTTTATTTGGTACAATTGCTTTAGAGAACTGTTTGTCTGTTTCATATAAAGTTAAAATACACCTCCTTGAAGACACAGAATTCCGCTCCTGGGTGTATATCCAAAAGAAATGAAAACATATGTGCACAAAAAGATTTATACCCAAATTTCATAGCAGCTTTATTCACAATAATTAAAAACTGGAAGCAACCCAAATGTCATCAACCAACGAACAGAAAAACAAACGCTGTCATGTTTATGCAATAGAATACTCTTCATCAATAAGAGGAAGGAAATACTGATGCACTCAATAACGTGGATGAATCTCAAAAATATGATGAGTGAAAGAAGCTTTAGTAAAAGAGTTCATACTGTATGATTTCCTTTCTCTCTCTCTCTCTCTCTTTTTTTTTGCCACACCTCGTGGCATGCAGAACTTCCCTGACCAGGGATGGAACCCACTCCCCCTGCAGTGGAAGTGCCAGGGAAGTCCCTGTATGATTCCATTTTTATATGAAGTTCACAAAGGGGCAGAACTAATCTGTGGTGGAAACAATACCGTGGTTGCCTTTGAGGAGGTGGGAACACACTTCTGATATAATGAGAACATTCTGTATCTTGATGAGGATGGCCATCACCCGAGTGTATACACTTCTCAGACCTCACTAAACTGTACACTTAAAATCTGTGCATTTTGTTGAATGCTATTTATACCTTAATAACAAATATTTCAAGAGTAATGAGTTCAGTTCTTGCCCTGAAGAGTAAATAAGTTTAACAGAAAAGAGTTTAATGAAAGGACCACAGACAGAAACACGGGCAGGGTTGAGAGAACCAATAAGGGATGGTAAAGCCCTTGGGACTGTCAACAGCAGGAAGGGTTACCACTGTGAGGCCTGAAGGTATGAGGGGAGTTGGAGGTGTTATCAAAATCCAGCCGGAGCATGGTCATGAAAGGGGCTGCCTGAAAGGAGAGGTTAACCACAGGTAGAGGAACACAGTTGCTGCCAGTGGTATGGTAGGGAGGGAGTGAGGAAGAAATACCCCAGTCTCTCTCTCCTTCTGCCCTTTAGATTCCTCCTGATGCCTCCTGGTGGCTGAACCATTTGACAGCTGGACGGCAAAGGAGCACAGGTGCCACAGTCCTCAGAGGTCATTCTCCCAGGGCGCAGAGTCAGGCAGGGGAGGGTAGAGAGTGGATCTGGAGAGGCAGTTGGAAAACAACCAGCACAGTCCATTTATTCTCTTCTTTCATTTGGATGAACATAATGTGGAACAAAACAGGGGAAGCACAAAGTTCTGTCAGTTTCTGTATGATCTGGGAATATGTCAATTCAAAGTCTCACTTGGAGCTAAAACAGTAATATTAACCACTATCACTGGTTATTTTCACTTAAGTGCTGTTTCACATAAAGAGAAACGGCGAAAAGTAAACCCTTATCATAAAATATAGAAACCACAATCCTTGCTCCCGTAACTGGCCAAGAGGTATTTTTTGATAATCATTGCAATATTTCCCTTCCACCCTCAGAGCACCTTGGCCGACATGACTTTTTTTAACGGGTGCGAGGGATCCAAACGTTCATTCCTTCTGAGGACCTATCTTTATTAGTTTGCCATGGTTTCTCATTGACTGTTGCTATTGGACAGATTCCTGGGATCTAGACATAGTCATCCATACGTGCATTTTGTAGAAGCAACCCACTTTCCCCTTGGTAATCAGGATCAGTCACCAGCCAGTAGAGTGACCTTCTCTTCTGTTGGAGAGCAATATTAGCTTCCAATTTACTGGCAGATGCCTGTGTGTTTACTGGTGGAAGTGTGTCTCCCTTGCCCACCCAAACCTTCCAATTCACCAATCTAAAGGTTGTAGGGATGGCATGCAAAACTTTGGTAGGTGGGTTATTATATGTAATAGAAGGAAGGTCATTCCCACTTCCACTCGTTGGTTCTTAGACGGTGTATTCTGTCTATAAGAGAAATGACACCATATATTGGCTGCTGGCTTAAGGCATATACTGTATCCTGGACGAGTGCCCTAACCTCTCAGGGTATTGGCTCAGCTAGTACCCTGTGACCTCACCTTTCTATCAAGCCATCTGCTTCTGGGTGATGGGGCATAGAGTAAAACTCATGGGCGTGATGCCATTGCCATACTGCCTTTGCTGCAAAATCAGTTTCTTGGTTATAGATGATGTAATGTGCGATTCCATGGCAATAGATGAGGCATTCTATGAGTCCACGATATCATGCTGGTAGAAGCAAGGCAGGCAAAGAAGGCAAAATCATATCTAAAGTAAGGATCTATTCCAATGAGGACAAATAATTGTGACCCCTGTGGAAAAAAAAAGGGATCCCATATAAACAACTTCCCCCCACATAACAGGAAGGGCCAGCTAGGGAATGATGTCTTGTGGGGACTCATGGTGGCCTCTGCTGTTGGCACATTGGATGCTCAGCAGTGGTGGTAACCAGATCAACTCTGAGGAAGAAGAGAAGTTTGTGTTATTGCATTCCTGCATGGCCTCCATCTCTGCCACCATGACCCCTACGTACATGGTTCCATTACACAAGTGCAGATGTGGCTGGAGACAGAGGTACCTGACAGCCAGAGAATGGGTCCAGTCCTCCAAGGTGCCACCTGATTATTAGGGGTAACTTCTTCATTGAATTCCTCTTGTGGGGGGGTGGCGTAGGCTACATACACATTGCCAGGCTGCTCATTCCAAGATGTCCAGACTGACTTTTTTTTTGGCTGCGGGGTGGCATGTGGGATCTTAGTTCCCCGACCAGGGATTGAACCTGCGCCCCCTGCAGTGGAAGCGTGGAGTCTTAACCACTGGACCTCCAGGGAAGTCCCCCCATACTGACATCTTATTCTCAGTTTTTCAGTGTTGAAATAGCTGTCTCTGACCAGCTATTTTAGGCATTATCCATAAATTAGTACAGATCCATGAATAAGGCCATCTCTCCTTTCATGTAAACCAAAGTTCCACACATTGGGAAGATTTTCTTTTGCTCCTGGTTTTTTCATTGTGGTAAAATATACATAACATAAAACTTACCACTTTAACCATGTGTAAGTGTATGGTTCTGTGGCATTAAGTACATTCACATTGTTGTGCAACCTTCACTCCTGTCCGTCTCCAGAACTTTTTCATCATCCCCAACGGAAACTTTGCCCCCATTAAACACTAACTCCCATTCCTCCGTTCCCTCCCTCCAGCTCCTGGTAACTTCTGTTCAACCTTCTGTCTCTATGAATTTGACTATTCTAGGTACCTCATATAAGTGGAATCATACAGTGTTCCTCCTTTTATGTCACGACAGTTTTTTAGTTCTATACCAGAGTGGAGATGGCTAGTGCCACGCCATGGACACTCAAGTACAGAGCAGGCCCAAGTTTTTCCCTCCTGTGTTAAGTAAAACTCCCCATGAGTCCATAGATGTGGGTTGAGGTACAGGTAGCAAAGCAGTAGAAGCAAGTGCCTTGGAATCTGAGCCACCTGCTCATGTAATTTACTTGTTCCTTTCAGGCCTGCTCTTGTATACTCCATTTCCATTTGACAGTGGAATTCCGCTCTGTAGTTCAAAATGCCCCATTCAGGTAAGGTCTCATACTCACATGGTCAAGCAGTCAGTCTCTGCCAGGGCCCAATTGCGAGGTAGGAACTGCTTATCAAATGGAGAATAGATGATTATACTCTAAAACTCTAGGGGTCTATGTCACCATTCTACTATGTGGTTTGCCCATGCTTCATAAGGCATCCCTACCTACATTTAAAGTATTGTGTCTTTTATGGCATGAGGCCAAAGTGGCAACACAGTTTGCTCTGCAGCCTGGATACTGCAGAGTTCCCTATTGCTATGGACTGCTTTCAAAACTGTAAGCCTTATGAGTTTCCACATAGTAAATGGTCCCTAAACCATTGTATCTTCTTTTTGCAAAATTTATTTTACTGAAGTATAGTTGATTTACAATGTTGTGTTAGTTTCTGGTGTATAGCAAAGGGATTCAGTTATACGTATATATATATATATATTCTTTTTAATATTCTTTTCCATTATGGTTTATCACAGGATATTGAATATAGTTCCTGGTGCTATGCAGTAGGACCTTGTTGTTTATCCATTCTATATATAATAGTTTCCATCAGCTAATCCCAGCCTCCCACTCCATCCCTCCCCCAACCCCCCACCCCAGCAGCCACAAGTCTTTTCTCTATGTCTGTGAATCTGTTTCATAGATAAGTTCGTTAGTGTCATATTTTAGATTCCACCTGTAAGTGATATCATATGATATTTGTCTTTCTCTTTCTGACTTATTCACTTAGTATGATAATCTCTAGGCCATCCATGTTGCTGCAAATGGCATTATTTCATTCTTTTTTATGGCTGAGTAGTATTCCATTGTGTATATATACCACATGTTCCTTTTTTTTGGGCCACGCTGCACAGCATGTGAAACTTTCCCCATCAGGGGTCAAGCTCTTGCCCCCTGTAGTGAAAGCACAGAGTCTTAACCACTGGGCCACCAGGGAAGTCCGTACCATATCTTCTTTATCCATTCATCTGTCGATGGACATTTAGGTTGTTTCCATGTCTTAACTATTGTGTATAGTGCTGCTATGAACATAGGGATGCATGTATCTTTTTTGAATTATAGTTTTCTCTGAGTGTATGCCCAGGAGTGGGATTGCTGGATCATATGGCAACTCTATTTTTAGTTTTATGTGGAACCTCCATACTGTTCTCCATAGTGGCTGTACCAACTTACGTTCCCACCAACAGTGTAGGAGGGTTCCTTTTTCTCCACACCCTCTCTAGCATTTGTCATTTGTAGACTTTTTTAATGATGGCCATTCTGACTGATGCGAGGTGGTACCTCATTTCTCTAATGATTAGTGATGTTGAGCATCTTTTCATATGCCTGTTGGCCATCTGTATATCTTCTTTGGAGAAATATCTATTTAAATCTTCTGCCCATTTTTCGATTGGGTTTTTTGTTGATGAGCTGTTTGTTTATTTTGGAAATTAAGTCCTTGTTGCATCATTTGCAAATATTTTCTCCCAGGTGGTAGGTTATCTTTTTGTTTTGTTTATGGTTTCCTTTGCTGTACAACTGTTGTATCTTCTTATCCATGGTGGTAGTATGTGGCTATCAGTTTCTCTCTAGATAAAGTCCTGACATAAAACAGTGAAAATGTGCTACTATTCTTGCTGGCTGAAGGAATTAAAAATGAACCATTTACTGGGTTAATAACATAACAGGTGCCAAAGCCTGTATTTATGTATTCTAGTAATGACAATATACCTGGAAGAGCAGTTGCAACTGGCATCACCACCTGATTAATTTGAAGATAAGCTACTAATATTTTCCAATAATTCCATAATATTTTCCAGCTTTTGCTCTGGCAAACAGGAAAGAAACATTGAATGACCAAAAATCCTGTTTTATACTTCCTGTTTACACCTGTTGTCCCAGGGTCCCATCCATTTTCATACCTGACCCAGATTTTTCATTTTCTAAAGAAGTGTTTTTAACACTAGAATTAACATAAGCCAGAATGGTGGTCCTCAATTTTGCACTCCTAGCTTCTGCATGTTTTCATTTAGTAGTGGGTGAGATGCATGTGCAATTCTCGCTTGAAAACATGATTAAACATGAACGATAAGCAGTGACCCATCTCATTTTCCCTGATCGTTTTCTGATGCCACGTAACCAACTTCTCCCTTTGAAGGACAGTATGCAGAATGATCAGTGACATAAATCAAGTGTGCTCAGACACAAGGAGCTAGGGACAGCTCACTCCTTATGGTCTCTGGTCTTGGTGGGAAAAGTATTCAAAGCCTTGCCAACCACTCAATTTACTAGGCAGTTTTTCAGTGGCCTGTAAGATCCATGAGGCCAACAGTCAGCAGGTCAGGGAGAAAAGTGAGCACTTAGTAGGTAGTTTGAGTGCTTTTGCTACATTATATGTCTGGGTATGAGAAAGAAACTATAAGTAACCTCTCGAACACCTTGTGACTATACAGTGTAGGTCACTGTGTTGTGATTATATTTATGGGTTCTTTCCTTTTCCTGGAGAATAAGTTTCCAGAGGGCAGGGGCAGTGTCTCACCATCTCTTTATCCCAGCGTCTACCACAGCCCCTATCCCAGTGCCTGGCACATAATAAGTCCTCAATGAATGTCTGATAAATGAATGAGTGCATACTTTCCATGGTATTGTGGGCACTCTGTTTCCCTCAGCCCACGTACTTGAATGCTTACTCATCTTTCTTGACTCAATACTAGCATCATCTCCCTCTGAGAAGTCTTTTTTGTGACTAGTCCAGTCTCTCCACTGACGATTCTCTCCTTTGTGCTCCCCATGTACCCTGAAGAGTTGCCTCAGTAATCATGGCTCTTTAATGGAACAGGTGTTCTACAGATCTGTCTCTCCCACTTGTCTGAATGTCCTTGAGGACAAAGACCTTGTATTTTCTGTGTTTTTATCTCTGGTGCCTTGAGAAGTGCCTGGTTCATGGTAGGTTCCCAACCTCTGATGAGTTCAGCATACACCAGACCTGTGGGGTTAGCTCATCCAAGGACCCCAAGTAGAGAGCATGTCAAGGGCCATGGAGATGGTCTCAGTAAAATAAGGAACTTGCCAAGGGATTGCATGGTTCTCTTCTTAACATCTTTTCAGGGCAACCATGTCCATTTATGTTCTATCTTTGGTAGCTGGTACAGTGCCTAGCATATAGGGGGCATTTAATTAAGCTTCGATGAGCAGAAGGATGAATAAGTGAGCCTCAAAAGCAATATATGCCAGCCAATGTAGGTTTAACACTGATGGATCCAAAGCAGTCTCACAAATCATCTGCCTCCAGTCCGAAGCCACATAACTGAAAAATCACTGCATAGTGTAGCATTTACACGCAGGCTGCCTTCAGGGCTACGGAGGTTGTGGGCTGGGTCCTGAGTAAACACAGCCTACACTGAAAAGCCACTGTGGGCTCTGGGAGTTCTTTCAAGTTCCTCTGGGTTCTGAACTTGATTTGCAGCTGGAGCCAAGTCTCTACCAAGTACCCCCATCTTTTCGGCAATTGAATTATTAACTAAAAGAAAACCATCCAGTGTAGCAGTTAGCAGTGGGCTGCCAGTGGTAGAGAAATTTTATTTTGTTTACTCAGAGTGTTTGCACCTAATCTATTGAAGAGTAGGAATGAGCCCTCAGAAAGCAATTCAGAAGACCTGGTTCTGAAGGAAGACAGGCTTTGGACTTGGTTGGGAGGCAGTTCAGGGCAGCCAAGGAGTGGCGCTGCAGTGCTACCCCTCAGGACAAGACTGATTTCCAGGTGGGTGTTATCCACAGCTTCCTTCTGTGCTGGCTTTTCAGGGACCCTGGGAGGGCCCCAGGGCTCCAGTTTCTCAGATATCTCCTGCAATCCCTGAGTTGAATTCTGCATCATTCACTGAAGTCTTTGGTCCTTGTTGAGATGCAAATGCACAGAGAGGGACAACTCTGGAAAGGAGTCTGAGTTTAAGTCTGACTTTTGCAACTAATAACCCTATGAATACATCACTTTACATCTCTGGGCCTCGGTTTCTTTACCTATAAAATACAGATGAAAGTGCTACCTAACATACCGGGTTTTTGAGATTGGAATTACTTTGTTTTCTTTTTGTTTTTGTTTTTTTGTTGGCCACACCTTGCAGCTTTTGGGATAAGTGTACTGCAGTCTTCTATCATGTCTAACCTTAAGATCCTCACTTCTTTAAACCTCACAGAGTAACCACTGAACTCTGTCCTTTGCTTTGGGAAAGCAGGGCAAACTGACCATCTCTGCTGAATTCCCTGTGGAACTCTCAGCCCTTAAACATGATGACTGCTATTCCAGGGACTGTTCATCCTAGATCTTGCTCAGGTAGCCCATGTATTAATAGTAGGCAGTCCTGTTGTGCCCATTGGTATACTTGTACTTGTCAGGCAATGTACCCAAAACTTCATTTCCAGAAGAATGGTCATCATGTACATGAGACATGGTGAGAAGGCACAAAAACCCAACGCAATGATGTGACATGTTAAATATCCCTCATCTTAGCCCATATGTTGATTTTGCTTTTTACTGAAGTATAACAAAGACACAGACGTTTAAAAATTTACTTTGAGGAGTAGTGTGATAGAAGGGCCCGAGATGCTTGGCTTCTTCTCTTAGTCTGTCATCAGCCTATTGGACTAATCATTCCTTTGCCCTCCATTTCTCATTCAGTAAAGCCCAGCAATGAAGAGATGGCTTCTAAGGAGACTTCCGTTATTCTCTTTGGCTCCAGTGGCCCCTTTCCTCATGCATGGCTGTTTTCTGTGTTTAGAATGCCTTCTGTTGACCAAGCTGGAGTCTCTACCTCACACTCCAAATTTGCCAGAGCATGGGACCAAATGTGGGCCCTGCTGGAAAGAGGGTTGGATGGGGTTGTCTTGGTCCTGCCACACGAGGCTCTCTGGAAAGGGCAAGAGACACCAGCAGGAAGAGGAAAGAGGTTTATGTAAGCTGCCCAAGGGCTGTGAAAAGAGCTATATAGGGTCCCCAAATAGAAATGCATCCACAAGGGACACGGGAGCTCAAACAGGTGGAGGGGAGAAGACTTAATGCCAAGCAAATTTGTGCATTTTGATTGCTAAGTGTCTAGTGCCAATTTCTGAAACAAAACTGTGTTTGCAACTTTAAGTGGTAGTGGGACCATTACCTTGAAGTGGGAAGAAAATCCATGGACCCACTAGGAGTTTGGGGAAAGGGATGATTATCCCCATGAAATAATGTTCAAAGGAACAGTGGAAGGTAAAAACAAACTTGTGCTTTGATCGCAATCCATGTATCACCTTTGTTCAACATGCCGACTCATATGCTTTAAATATATTTTTTTTATTCATCTGGAGCCTCAGTTTACTGTCTGAAGATATATATCAAGCTGTGTGCAAATATTTTCCCTTTTTAATATTATGTACTGGAAGCTAAAACCACTCACTGCAGAGTTAGCAAATCAACAGCAATTAGGTTAAGTCATCTACAAATAACAGTAGGAATGTACACAGGACAACTTTCCAGGCACTTAACTAGAATTGACTTGGACCCAGATAGGTAGTGGGGAAAAGGGGAGAGTTATATTTAGTCTTTCTCCTCCATTCCCTACAGTGGGTATCCGGGTGGTGAACAGAAAAACAAGTGGGTTCTGCCACTTGGTAGTACTGTGAACGTGGGCAAATTGCTTAGCTCTCATTCATTCAACAGACAAGTGATGGGGAAACAAGAAGTTGAGAAGCAGTCTCAAGGAAAATTCAAGTTGGAGGAGGTTGACAGCTGAAATCTAGGGATGATGCTGGGTTGTGATCAAGAGAGGGCAGCCAGAGCACATGGGAGATACTATATAGCCATATAGCCACTAAGGGACCCACCAGACATTGAATTAATGCCAGAAGGGCATCCCTGCTCTGGGAAGACTTGCAGTATCTGCATCTTGTGTTGCTAGGCATGCCATCTGCTGTCTTAGTGCCTGTTTACTTTTTACGTCATCCATAAAAAAGGTGGTCAAGCTTGCTTTAATTTATTTTTAAAAAGTAGGAATAGCCTTGGGAGAATAATTAGAATCCCACTGTTTTTTGTCAGCATATTTTCCTGTCTACTGACTTTTAAGAGGGCCCTGCCAAATAGTCTGTGTAAGAGTAAATGAACAAATAAAAGGATTGCTCTGTAGCTATTTGGACTTGGTTTTTAAGGAACTTTATCTTCCTTCAGATGAAAAAATAAATTCTTAACTTCAGCTTCTCCAGATTCAACAAAAATGCACAATGTGTGCCTGCAGAAGCAAAAAGGGGAAAAAGATGGAAAGAATGACTCAGTATTCAGGGGAAAAGGTTCTGTTATGTGAATAGAGGGCATTGATTAGGTGGTGATATTGACCAAATTATTAGGGAAAAAAATGGAGTAGTAGTAGGATCTTTTGAAATACTGCAGAGGAAAAGCTACGTATCAACACAGTATGTTAAAACTAATCCCTAAATGCCAAAGAAGTTGTCTAGCAAAATGATACGCGCTTATCCAGAGGTCTTCTGTTCTTACTCCAAAATGTCCTTTTCATCAGTATAACTCTGATAATTCTTGAAATTTAAGATTACACGAGTCAAAACAAGTTCATTCACTTATGAAAAATCAAAACATTATATAAAAGCCAAAGTATCCTTTGACTGCCAACTCTGTGAAAGACAAACCCTCACCCTAACCAGAGATATCCACTGTTATGAGTTCAGTGGATACTATTCAGAAAAGAATGAGGCAGATCTATATGTTCTATTAATATAGAAGTCTCAACGTACTGTTGAGAAAACAAAGTTACTGAGTATACATTATACTGTTCTTGTAAAAAATAAAATACACTCGAGACAATACTATATTGTATCTATATATCTACAACATATCTATGTAGTTCTATTTATGCCTATACTATCTATATCTATATCTAAATCTAAATCTAAATCTCTACATCTAGTGAGTAGAAAAGGTTTAAAGGAATTTTCTCTTCTAGTCATGGTGAAATAGATTAGTTTCTTCTTGAGGATAAGGGACATTTAAAAACCTGTGCAAAATTTGATAACATGTACTTAGAGGCATTAAGCACCCAATAAGATAGTGAATAATTGTTAGACTCTGATCTGTGGAAGGGCAGGTGCTCAGAGATATCATAGAGATTAAGACCTTTTTCCCCCTGGGGAATTATTTACTCATTTTAGAGGGGGCTGCTGAGAGGATGAGAAACTGAATTGTTGTTTTCATAGCCTTGTCAGGCTAAGGAAACTGGAAAATGACACACTGCAACCATGAAGGGGTGTTTCTTTGCTTTGTGTTGGGACCTCAATGCTTCACATTAGTGATAAGGTTATACAAAAAAAAAGGCTGGTTCTTGCAGAAATTGCAACTCAGCTTTGAATAATCTCAGTCATGAATTTGGTTTAAAGTGAACTCATGTTACTTGGGCATGCATGTGCCTACCAGAAATAAATATATGTTCTCTGGAGGAAGAATACTTCATTCTGGGGAACAAATTAGTCTACAAACAATTTTGCAAGTAGATATCTGATCTACAATTAAAACAGGCACATGAGAGACAAAAAGGAAAAAAAAACAAAACCAGCAGAAACAACAGATGATGAGAAGAGACCCCCAGAGAAACCAGATATTGGAGCTATCAGATTCAGACTTTAAAAAACCTATTCATTGTATTCAGGGAGATAAAAGACAAGTCTGAGAAATATGGCAGAGTACTAGAAACTATAAAAATGTAAAGTCTCCAACTAAAAATTATAATTGAAAAAAAAATAATGAATATTTTCAACAGAAGAGTAAACATTGCTGAACAAAGATTTAGTGAACTGGAAGATATGTTGGAAGAAAATATCTAGAATGAAGCATAAAGAGACAAAAGGAAGAAAATATAAGATAAAAAAGAAAATAATAGATACAGAGAATTCTGTGTGAAGATCAATCATATGATACCTTAAGTGAGAGAAGGAAAAGAGAGGAAGAATGGGGCAGAAAAATATTTTAAGAGATTATGGGGAACTTGCCTGGTGATGCAGTGGTTAAGACTGCGAGCTCCCAATACAGGGGGCCCAGGTTCGATCCCTGGCCAGGGAACTAGATCCCACATGCATGCCACAACTAAGAGTGTGCATGCCACAACTAAGGAGCACTCATGCTGCAACTAAGAAGCCTGTGAGCTGCAACTAAGGAGCTTGCCTGCTGCAACTAAGACCCGGCACAACCAAATAAAAAAAAAAAAAAGAGAGATTATGGCTGAGAGTTTTTCTCAGTTGATAAGATATCAAGGGGAGTTCCCTGGCAGTCCAGTGGTTAAGACTCTGCACTTCCACTGCAGAGGACATGGGTTCAAACCCTGGTCAGGGAACTAAGGTCCCACATGCTGTGTGGCATGGCCAAGAAATAAAAAAAAAAAAGATATCAAGCCACAGATCCTAGAGGACAAACAAAGCCATGCAGGATAAACACAAAGAAAGCTATAACCTAACCCTAACTCCTAATGTGATGGTGTTAGTGGGATTAGTGCCATTATAAAAGGGACCTCAGAGAGCTTTCTCACCCTCTACCCACCATGTGAGGATACAGTGAGAAGACAGAAGTCTGCAGCCTGGAAGATGACTGTGCTGGCACCCTGATCTCAGATTTCTAGCCTCCACAACTAGAATAAGTAGAAATAAATTGTGAGAAATAAATTTTTGTTGTTTATAAGCCAGTCAGTCTATAGTACTTTGTTGTAGCGCACCCAAACTGATGAAGAAGACAGAGGGGAGGAGGAACTATCAGCTAAAATTAGACTTTGAGGACTACTTTCTTTTCTGTCTTCTTCTTCTTCTTATTTTGCCTGCACTGAGTGTTGCCAGGGAAGTCCAAAGACTTTGAGGACTTCTGATGCTGACCAAGATGGAGTATGCCTCCTACAGTCTACCTGTGTTTTATTGCAGTAAAATACTGTGGACAGGGACTTCCCCAGTGGTCCAGTGGTAAAGAATCTGGCTTCCAATGCAGGGGATGTGGGTTCGATCCCTGGTCAGGGAACCCACATGCTGCGGGGCAACTAAGCCCATGCGCCTCAACACCAGAGCCCGGGTGTGGCAAAAACTACAGAGCCCATGTGCTCTGGAACCCACACGCCGCAACTACAGAGCCCACACGCTCTGGAGCCCATGCGCCACAACGAGAGAGAGAAAACCCCCATGCCATAGCTAGAGAGAAGCCCTCGCACTGTAGCAAAGATCCTGTGTGCTGCAACTAAGACCCAACGCAGCCAAATAAATAAATACATAAAAACTAAAAAAAAATACTGTGGACAGAATAGAAAAAGCAAGTATCAGAGAACTCTGGGAACGCACTGGACAAAATTCAATACACATTTAGTAAAACAAGACAAAACTAAAACCCCCAAAACCTCCCAGCAAATTAGGAATAGAAGGAAAGTTCATTAACTAAATAAAGCTATAAAATCTCTACAGCTAACATCATGCTTAATGATGAGATATTGAATACTTTTCCCTATAACTCAGAAATCCCAGTCCTGATTATCTGTCCAAGTGAGTTGAAAACTAATGTTCACACAAAAATCTGTATGTGAATGCTCTTAGCAGCTTTATTCGGAATTGTCAAAGACTGGAAACAACCCAGATGTCCTCCAACAGGTGAATGGATAAACAAAACTGGGGTATGTCCACACAATGGAATACTACTCAGCAGTAAAAGGAATGGATTATTGATTCACATAATGACATGGATGAATCTTAAATGCACTCTGCTAAGTGAAAAATCCAAAAGGCTATATACTGTATGATTCCATTTATATGACATTCTTAAAACGGCAAGACTATAGGGATGGAAAATAGATCAGTAGTTGCTAGGGGGTGGATGTGGGAGAAGAGGTTGACTATAAAGGGGTATAACGAGGGAATTTGGGGGATGATGGAACTGTTTTATATGGTTCTGTGGTAGATATACAATTTTATGTATTTGCCAAAAGCCATAGAACTAGAAATCAAAGAGGAGAAAATTTTACTGTGGGCAATTATTTTAAGTCAACCACCAACATGGAATTCAGAGTATGACAAATGAATCTAATTCTGTATAACATAATTATTATATTCGACATAACCACACTGAATTGGGTGGGTAAAAAAAGTTGCTTACCTGCGTAACTTTGGAAAACAGTGTTTTGAATGAATACTGAAATACTCAAAGACAAAAAGAACTGTAGGAAAAACTATACTCTAGTTGGTAAATTTGTTTCTTACAGGGATGTGTTTTCATAATCCTGAAACTATTTTACATGTATACTAGAGTTAAAAAAATAAGTACATGTCTTGTAGATAATGATAACCAAGTTTCTCACTGCTGGAGAAAGTATTTACTGTATGCCAAGGAAGAATGTCTGTGGTGCTAGACTGAAATCCAAAGCATCAGTATAAACTCACGGTTTCTTTTTATACATATACAGAGAGGTAACACAGAGTACATGGGTTAGCACACACACAGACATACCTCATTTTCACTTCGCTTTATTGTGAAGGTGTTCACAAATACTGCATTTTTTACCAATTGAAGTTTTGTGGCAACCCTGCATTGAGCTAGTTGCTCACTTCATGTTTCTGTGTTACATTTTGGTAATTCTCGAAATATCTCAAACCGTCCAACAAAAAGATTATGACTCACTGAAGGCTCAACTTATGGTTAGCATTTGTTAATGACAAAGTACTTTTAAACTAAGGCATGTACATTGTTTCTTTAGACATACTGCTATTGCACACTTAGACTACAGTATAGCATAAAAATAACTTTTATATGCATTGGGAAACCAAAAAATTCATGTGACTCTATTTCAATATTCACTTCATTTGTTACACTTGATTAACCAATGTATTATTATTAACTAAAGTCCATAGCTTACATTAGGGTTCACTCTTTGTGTTGTATAGTTCTATGGGTTTGACAAATGTATGTCATGTATCCACCATTACAGTATCATACAGAATAGTTACTGTTTTAATAATTCCCTGTGCTTCCCCCTCTCTCTCCCTTCACCTCTTGAGTCCCTGGCAACCACTGATCTTTTTACTGTCTCTACCTTTTGCAAAATGTTGTATACCTGGAGTAATATAGCATGTAACTTTTTCAGATTGGCTTCTTTTACTTAGAATAGACATTTAAGGCTTCTCCATGTCTTTTCATGATTTTTAACTCATTTATTTTTATGCTAACAATATTCCATTGAATGGATGTACCACAGCTTATCTGTTGACCTACTGAAGTACATCTTGTTTGCTTCCAAATTTTG
Organism: Aethalodelphis obliquidens; assembly: GCF_003676395.1. NCBI lineage: Eukaryota > Metazoa > Chordata > Mammalia > Artiodactyla > Delphinidae > Aethalodelphis > Aethalodelphis obliquidens. The sequence goes on from NW_020838006.1 coordinate 5,472,548, forward strand.
GCAATTATGAATAAAGCTGCTATAAACTTTGTATGCAGGTTTTTCTGTGGACATAAGTTCTTGACTCATTTGAGTAAATACCAAGGAGCACAAAATGCTGGGTCATATGGTAAGAGTGTGTTTAGTTTTATAAAAAACTACTAACCTGTCTTCCAAAGTGGCTTTACTATTTTGCATTCCCACCAGCAAAAAAATAACAGTTCCTCTTGCTTTACAAATTCACCAGTGTTTGGTACTGTCAGTGTTTCGGATTTTAGCCATTCTAATAGGTATGTAATGTTATTTCATTGTTATTTTTAAAAATTAATTAATTAATTATATTTATTTTTGGCTGTGTTAGGTCTTCATTGCTGCATATGGGCTTTCTCTAGTTGTGACGAGTGGGGGCTGCTCTTCCTTGCGATGCACGGGCTTCTCATTGCGATGGCTTCTCTTGTTGCAGAGCCCTAGGCGCACAGGCTTCAGTGGTTGCGGCACACGGGCTCAGTATTTGTGGCTCGTGGGCTCTAGAGTGCAGGCTCAGTAGTTGTGGCACACGGGCTTAGCTGCTCCGTGGCATGTGGGATCTTCCCAGACCAGGGATCAAAGCCATGTCCCCTGCATTGGCAGGTGGACTCTTCACCACTGTGCCACCAGGGAAGTCCCTATTTCATTGTTATTTTAATTTGCAATTCCTGTATGATATATGATGTTGAGCAGCTCTTCTTTCTTTTTTTAAAAAATAACTTGAGCATTTTATTATCTAATTCCGGAGATGTTTGCCATACTTTAACTTGGTCTATAGAAGCAAATGAGGCACAGAAAACTTGAGTAGCTTATTTTTAAAATTTCATCATGATAGAAGGGTAGTAGCCCCTATATCCAAGTATGTATTCATAATTCCATTTCTAGATTTCTGAAATACCAAAAGCTCTGAAAACCAAATGTTGTTTTTCTTTACTTTTGTTTTTTAAATGTTTAGCATGAAAACTAAGTTGGCAGCAAAACTTGACCCAAACAGGGTAATTTTACTCCTCATTTATCACACTTACTGTGACCATTCATATATTTCACTGCAGAAATATTAATTTGTTTAATTACAGGGGGCTGCCGCAGACCCCACTCAGAATGTATATATACATACAGTATACTTTCAACAAACAAAAAAATAAACATAGACACACTTTCTGAATTCCAAAAAGTATTAGTTTAGTTATAGTTAACAAACTTCACATATGAAAATTCATATCTAAAAAAATATAAATTAAGAGGTGATTTAAGGAACCTCCATACAGTTCTCCATAGTGTCTGTACCAGTTTACATTCCCACCAAAAGTGTAGGGGGGTGTCCTTTTCTCCACACCCTCTCAAGCATTTATTGTTTGTATGTAGATTTTTTGATGATGGCCATTCTGACCAGTGTGAGGTGATACCTCATCGTAGTTTTGATTTGCATTTCTCTAATAGTTAGTGATGTTGAGCTTCTTTTCATGGGCTTTTTAACCATCTGTATGTCTTTGGAGAAATGTGTATTTAGATTCTCACCCATTTTTTGATTGGGTTGTTTGTTTTGATATTGAGCTGAATGAGTTGATGTATATTTTGGAGATTAATCCCTTGTCGGTTGCTCTGTTTGCAAATATTTTCTCCCATTCTAAGAGTTGTCTTTTCGTTTTGTTTATGGTCTCCTTTGCTATGCAAAAGCTTTTAAGTTTAATTAGGTCCCATTTGTTTATTTTTGTTTTAATTTTCATTACTCTAGGAAATGGATCAAAAAAGATCTTGCTGAGATTTACATCAGAGAGTGTTCAGCCTATGTTTTCCTCTAAGAGTTTTTTTTTTTTTTTTTTTTGCGGTACGCGGGCCTCTCACCGCTGCGGCCTCTCACGTTGTGGAGCACAGGCTCCGGACGCGCAGGCTCAGCGGCCATCGCTCACGGGCCCAGCCGCTCCGCGGCATGCGGGATCCTCCCGGACCGGGGCACGAACCCGCATCCCCTGCATCGGCAGGCAGACTCCCAACCACTGCGCCACCAGCGAAGCCCCCTCTAAGAGTTTTATAGTATCTGGCCTTACATTTAGGTCTTTAATCCATTTTGAGTTTATTTTTATGTATGGTATTAGGGAGCATTCTAATTTCATTCTTTTACATGTAGCTGTCCAGTTTTCCCAGAACCACTTATTGAAGAGACTGTCTTTTCTCCATTGTATATTCTTGCCTCCTTTGTCATAGATTAGGTGACCATAGGTGCGTGGGTTTATCTCTGGGCTTTCTATCTTGTTCCATTGATCTATATTTCTGTTTTTGTGCCAGTACCATACTGTCTTGATTACTGTAGCTTTGTAGTATAGTCTTAAGTCCAGGAGCCTGATTTCTCCAGCTCCGTTTTTCTTTCTCAAGATTGCTTTGGCTATTCAGGGTCTTTTGTGTTTCCACACAAATTGTGAAGTTTTTTGTTCTAATTCTGTGAAAAATGCCATTGGTAATTTGATAGGGATTGCATTGAATCTGTATATTGCTTTGGGTAGTATAGTCATTTTCACAATATTGATTCTTCCAATCTAAGAACATCTTATATCTCTCTATCTGTTTGTGTTATCTTTTATTTCTTTCATCGGAATCTTATAGTTTTCTGAGTACAGGTCTTTTGCCTCCTTAGGTAGGTATATTCCTAGGTATTTTATTCTTTTTGATGAGATGGTAAATGGGATTGTTTCCTTGATTTCTCTTTCTGATTTTTCATTGTTAGTGTATAGGAATGCAAGAGATTTCTGTGTATTAATTTTGTATCTTGCAACTTTACCAAATTCATTGATGAGCTCTAGTAGTCGTCTTGTAGGGTTAGCATATGATCCAGCAATCCCACTCCTGGGCATATATCTAGAGAAAGCCATAATTCGAAAAGATATAATTATTTTATATAATACAAAAAGGCATATACACACCCCAATGTTCATTGCAGCACTGTTTACAATAGCCAGGACGTGGAAGCAACCTAAATGTCTATCAACAGAGGAATGGATAAAGGAGATGTGGTACAGATATACAAGGGACTATTACTCAGCTATAGAAAAGAATGAAATAATGCCATTTGCAGCAACCTGGATGGACCTAGAGATTGTCATACTGAGAGAAGTAAGTCAGACAGAGAAAGACAAATATCATATGATATCACTTATATGTGGAATTAAAAAAAAAAGGTACAGATGACCTTATCTACAAAACAGAAATAAAGATGTAGAAAATAAACTTATGGTTACCAGGGGGTAAAGGGAGGAGGAGGGATAAATTGGAAGATTGAGATTGACATATACACACTACTGTATATAAAATAGATAACTAATAAGGACCTACTGTATAGCACAGGGACTCTACTAAATACTCTGTAATGGGCTATATAGGAAAAGAATCTTAAAAAAGGGTGGATATATGTATATGTATAACAGATTCACTTTGCTGTACACCTGAAACTAACACAACATTGTAAATCAACTATACTCCAATAAAAATTAAAAAAAAAGAGGTGATTACTTACTGTTCAACATGTAAGCATTTATCTAATCCCTCTGTTTTCAGGAATCCCTACCTGTTTTATCTTACCTCCTACTCCTCCCCATCCTGTTTTACCTTCTCCAGGTAATAAATCTCCAGGCTTCTCTAAGGGGTGGGCAGCTACCTGACTGTGTGGAGTTTGTTCTTTTCTTTTTTATTGAAGTATAACTTACTTACCATATTATGTTCTCAGGTGTACAACATAGTGATTCGATATTTTTTGTATATTACAAAGCAATCACCATGATAAGTCTAGTTACTCTTACCATACAAAGTTATTACAATGTTACTATATTCCCCAAGCTGTACATTATATTCCTGTGATTTATTTATTTTACAACTTGAAGTTTGTACCTCTTTTTTTTTTTTTTTTTGAAGTTTGTACCTCTTAATGTCCCTCACCGATTTCACTCATCCCCCCATACCACTCCCCTCTGGCAGTCACTAGTTTGTTCTCTGTATCTATGACTCTGCTTCTGTTTGGTTATGGTAATCTGTTTTATTAGATTCCTCATATAAGTGATATCATACAGTATTTGTCTTTTTCTGTCTGACTTATTGTTTCACTTAGCATAATACTCTGCAGGTCTATCCATGTTGTCCCAAATGGCAAGATTTCATTCTTTTTTTTTTAATAGCTGAGTAATATTCTATTCTCTCTATATACTACATGTTCTTTATCCGTTCATCTGTTGATGGACACTTAGATTGCTTCCATATCTTGGCTATTGTAAATAATGTTTCAGTGAACATAAGAGTGCATATATCTTTTCAAATTAGTGTTTTTGTTTCCTTCAGAAGAATACCCAGAAGTAGGATTGCTGGATCATATAGTAGTTCTATTTTTAATTTTTTGAGGAACCTCCATACTGTTTTCCACAGTGTCTGTACCAATTTACATTCCCATTAACAGTGCACAAGGGTTCCCTTTTCTCCACATCCTTGCCAGCACTTGTTATTTGTTGTCTTTTTGATAATAGCCATTCTGACAGGTGTGAGGTGATATCTCATTGTGGTTTTGCTTTATATTTTCCTGATGAGTAGTGATGTTGAGCATCTTTTCCTGTGCATGTTGGCTGTCTGTATATGTTATTTGGAAAAATGTCTATTCAGGTGCTCTGCCCGTTTTTTTTGTTTTGTTTTGTTTTGTCTTAATTCGGTTGTTTGTTTTGTTGATGTTGAGTCGTATAAGTTCTTTGCATATTTTGGATATTAACCCCTTATCAGATATATGTTTTGGAAACTCTTCTGCCATTCAATAGGTGGTCTTTTCATTTTGTTGATAGTCTCCTTTGCTGTGTGCTTTTCAGTTTAATGTAGTCACATTTGTTTATTTTTGCCTTTGTTTCCTTTGCCTAGGGAGACATATCCAAAAAACCATTACTAAGACCAATGACTAAGAGCTTACAGCCCATGTTTTCCTCTAGGAGTTTTATGGTTTCAGGTCTTATATTTAAGTTCTTTTTAAAATTTTTTTAAAATTAATTAATTATCTTTGCCACACTGCGTGGCTTGTGTGATTTTAGTTTCCCAACCAGGGACTGAACCCGGGCCCTTGGCAGTGAGAGCATGGAGTCCTAACCACTGGACTGCTAGGGAATTCCCTTAAGTCTTTAATCCATTTTGAGTTGTTTTTTTTTTTTGTATGATGTGAGAGAGTAGTCCAGTTTGATTCTTTTGTATGTATCTGTCCAGTTTCCCCACCACCATTTATTGAAGAAGTTCTCATTTTCTCATTGTATATTCTTGACTCCTTTGTTGTAGGGCAAGTTATTAATTTCCCGTATAAGTGTGGGTTCATTTCTGGGCTCTCTGTTGTGTTCCATTGATCTATGTGTCTGTATTTGTTCTGGTACCATACTGTTTTGATCACTGTAGCTTTGTAGTGTAGTTTGAAATCAGGGAGCGTGATTCCTACAGCTTTGTTCTTCTTTCTCAAGATTGTTTTGGCTATTTGGAGTCCAGGGGGCCCCGGCTCTGTTGCCAGCCTGCTGGTGGGTGGGTTAGCCCCTGGAGATAATAGGGTCCCCAACCTTACTTGTTACATAAGTAAGCAAGTTTTGTGACCCATTCTGTGTCACTGAAATGTGCTGCCAGTGGTGACTGTTTTTCTAAAAGAAATCTCTGGAGCGGCTCTCATAACTCAAAAACTCCGGCCAGTGGTCTACATTTAGAAAGCCATCTCACTTCTGTGTTTAAGAGAAGATGTGTGTGCTCTGCGTCCATCTCCTCACAGAGCTGTACAAACAGATGTGAGTTAAGGGCATGTACTTTAATGTACACGCAGTCAAACCTCTCTGCTAATGATAATCGGTATTTGCAGCCGCTCCCCAGCGCTAGCATCACTGCCTCAGCTCCACCTCAGATCATCAGGCATTAGATTCTCATAAGGAGCGTGCAACCTAGATCCCTTGAATGCACATTTCACAGTAGGGTTTGCATCCCTCACATGCGCAGTTAACCGCAGGGTTCGTGCTCCTGTGAGAATCTAATGCTGCCGATGATCTGACAGGAGGTGAAGCTCAGGTGGTAATGCAAGCAATGGGGAGCAGCTGTAAATACAAATGAAGGTTTGCTTGCTCACCCGCCGCTCACCTCCTGCTGCATGGCCCCATTCCTAACAGGCCATGGACTGTTACGGTTCTGTGGCCCAGGGGTTAGGGACCCCTGGGCTGGAGGGAGGACTCCAGAATGGTGCTTGCATCAGTGTCGTTGTGGTAGGACAAGCTCCCCCAAATGGCTACTAGCAGCATCTGTGTCCCCAGGAGGTGTCTCAATTGCTTTCTGCCTCTTTGGGAGGTTCTCCAAAGTCAGCAAATGGATCTGAACCAGGCTCCTTTGAAATTCCTGCCTCTCAGCTGAGTCTTGGAGTATGTGAGATTTTGTGTGTGCCCTTTAAGAGCAGAGTCTTTGTTTCCTACAGCCCTCTGGCTCTCCTACGCAAGCTCCACTGGCCTTCAAAGCCAGATGTTCTGGGAACTCGTTTTCCTGGTGCAGGACCCCAGGCTGGTGAGCTCAATCTGAGGCTCGGATCCCTAACTCCTTGGGGAGAACCTCTGTAATTATGATTATCCTCTCATTTGTGGGTTACCTACCTGAGGGTATGGGTCTTGGCTATATTGCATCTTTGCCCCTCCTATCCATCTCATTATGGTTCTTTTTTCATACCTTTAGTTGTGAAAAATCTTTTCTGCTGGTCTTTAGTTCTCATAGATAGTTGCTCTGTAAATAGTTGTGATTTTGGTTTGCCCATGGGAGGAGGTGAGCTCAGGGTCTTCCTACTTTGCCATCTTGGCCACCCTTGATTATCTTTTCATATGCTATTTGCCATCTGTATATCTTCTTTGATGACGTGTCTGTTCAGATCTTTTGATCATTTTTAAGCTGGGTTGTTTGTTTTCTTATTGTTGAGTTTTAAAAGTGCTTTGTATATTCTGGATACAAGTTCTTTATCAGGTATGTGTTTTGCAGATACATTCTCCCAGTCTGTGGCTTATTTTTTAATTGTCTTAATTAAACTGCCTTCATTTTTACTACTTTTTTCTTCAACATATGACACGGCTGTGGAGAAATTGGTATCCTTACACACTGTTGGTGGGAATATAAAATGGTGCAGCCACTTTGGAAAGCACTCTGGCAGTACCTCAAATGCTGAAACAGAGTTACCTTATGACCCAGAAATTTTACTTCTAGATATATACCCTAGATATACACCCAAGAGAAACAGGAACACGTGTCTGTATGAAAATGTATTCAGGACTTCCCTGGAGGTCCAGTGGTTAAGACTCTGTGCTCCCAATGAAGGGGGCATGGGTTTGATCCCTGGTCAGGGAAGATCCTGTATGCCACATGGCACGGTCAAAAAAAAAAGTGTTCATAGATATTCATAGCAGCATTATTCATGACAGCCAAAAAGATGGAAATGACCATCAGTGAACAAATGGATAAGCAAAACTGTGGTATATCCTTTCAAGGAATATTATTTGACCATAAAAAGTAATGAAGTACTGGTACGTGCTACAACTTGGATGAATCTTAAAAATGTGCTAAGTAAAAGAAGCCAGTTTCAAAATCCTAATTATTGTATGAATACATTCATATAAACTTTTAGAAAGGGAAATCTATATATTATACAATGGAGTGTTATTCAGTATTTAAAAAGAAGAAAGTCCTGCTGTTTGTGACATAGATGAACCTTGAGGATACTATGCTAATTGAAAGAAACTGGACACAAAGACAAATACTGCATGACCTCACTTATATGTACATTCTAAAATAGTCAAATGCACAGAGGCAGAGAGTGGAATGGTGGTTACCAGGGGTTGGGGGTAGAGGGAAATGAGGAGATGCTGGTCAAGGGGTACAAAATTTCAGTTATGCAAGATGAATAGGTTTTGGATATCTAATGTATAACAATGTGAATATAGTTAACAATACTGTTTTGTGTACTTGACATTTGCTAAGAAGGTAGATCTTAAGAGTTATCACTGAAAGAAAGAAAGAGAAAGAAAAATAGTGGTAACTATGTGAGGTAATGGGTATGTTAACTGAATTGTGGTCATTATTTCACAATGTATACATATATCAAATCATCACGTTGTACACCTTAAATATGTACAATTTTAAATTGTCAATTATACCTCAGTAAAGCTGGGGAAAAAAGAATAAATGGATTCAAGGTGAAAAGTTCCAAAGAGGGATATATCATATTGATACAAAGACAAATTATCAAGATTAATTATAGTTGAGAGTATGTATGAGCAACAACAGAGCTTTAAAAAAAACACAGCTTGGGCTTCCATGGTGGTGCAGTGGTTAATGAAACTTAATGAAACTTAAAAGCTTTTGCGCAGCAAAGGAAACCATAAAGAAGACCAAAAGACAACCCTCAGAATGGGAGAAAATATTTGCAAATGAAGCAACTGACAAAGGATTAATCTCCAAAATTTATAAGCAGCTCATGCAGCTTAATAACAAAAAAACAAACAACCCAATCCAAAAATGGGCAGAAGACCTAAATAGACATTTCTCCAAAGAAGATATACAGAGTGCCAACAAACACATGAAAGAATGCTCAACATCACTAATCATTAGAGAAATGCAAATCAAAACTACAATGAGATATCATCTCACACCAGTCAGAATGGCCATCATCAAAAAATCTGGAAACAATAAATGCTGGAGAGGGTGTGGAGAAAAGGGAACCCTCTTACACTGTTGGTGGGAATGTAAATTGATACAGCCACTGTGGAGAACAGTATGGAGGTTCCTTAAAAAGCTACAAATAGAACTACCATATGACCCAGCAATCCCACTACTGGGCTTATACCCTGAGAAAACCAAAATTCAAAAAGAGTCATGTACCAAAATGTTCATTGCAGCTCTATTTACAATAGCCCAGAGATGGAAGCAACCTAAGTGTCCATCATCGGATGAATGGATAAAGAAGATGTGGCACATATATACAATGGAATATTACTCAGCCATAAAAAGAGACGAAATTGAGCTATTTGTAATGAGGTGGATAGACCTAGAGTCTGTCATACAGAGTGAAGTAAGTCAGAAAGAGAGAGACAAATACCGTATGCTAACACATATATATGGAATTTAAGAAAAAAAAACATGTCATGAAAAACCTAGGGGTGAAACAGGAATAAAGACACAGACTTACTAGAGAATGGACTTGAGGCTATGGGGAGGGGGAAGGGTAAACGGTGACAAAGTGATAAAGAGGCATGGACATATATACACTACCAAACGTAAGGTAGATAGCTAGTGGGAAGCAGCCGCATAGCACAGGGAGATCAGCTTGGTGCTTTGTGACCGCCTGGAGGGGTGGGATAGGGAGGGTGGGAGGGAGGGAGACGCAAGCGGAAGAGATATGGGAATATATGTATATATATAACTGATTCATTTTGTTGTGAAGCTGAAACTAACATACCATTGTAAAGCAATTATACTCCAATAAAGACGTTAAAAAAAAAAAAAAAAAAGAATCCGCCTGCCAATGCAGGGGACATGGGTTCGAGCCCTGGTCCGGGAAGATCCCACATGCCGCGGAGCAACTAAGCCCGTGCGCCACAGCTACTGAGCCTGTGCTCTAGAGCTCGTGAGCCACAACTACTGAACCCGTGAGCTACAACTACTGAGCCCACGTGCCACAACTACTGAAGCCTGTGCGCCTAGAGCCCGTGCTCTGTAACGAGAGAAGCCACCGCAGTGAGAAGCCTGTGCACCACAACAAAGAGTAGCCCCGGCTCACCGCAACTAGAGAAAACCCGCGTGCAGCACGAAGACCCAACGCAGCCAAAAATAAATAAATAAATAAATTTAAATAGATAAATAAAATGTCTCAAATAATCATGTGTTACCTGTGTAATCAAGGTAACTTAAATAAGGTTTCTTAAATAAGGTAAGTCCATAAAGGCCTTTCCCATCAGGTCCGGGTCATCTGTCAGGTGAAGGATGTCAAGGTGATCAGGGTGATGAGGGACAGATGCAAAGGCGGAAAGCCAAAGAGGCCCCGCCCAAGAGCCGAATCGTGGGGGGCGGGGGGCGGTCCAAAGGGCACCGCCCCTGCGCGTCATGTGCTGTCCGGCAGCCAATGGCCGCCTCTGAGCCCACCTAGGGGACGGGGCGGGGCGCCCAGTTGGCGTCACCAGGACAACGGGCGTTGCCGGCGCCGTGTGACTCTGGGCTGTGGGCGCGCCTGTGGCTCTTCGGCCATGGTGAGTTTGGGGCCCTCGCAGCCCGGCCGCCTGGCCCTTCCCCGCCCGGGCTGCGTCGCAGGGCGGCCGCCTTCTGGGCTGGGGCGGGCGGCGCCGGGGTCGCAGAGAGGCCGGGCTGCGGCCTGCGGGGCTCCCGGGCAGGGCAGGACTGGGCGGACCCGCGGGAGGGGGACCCCTTGGAGAGCCGGAGCGCCCGCCCGCTGCCCAGGGCCGCGTTCTCACCTTTGAGTGCCTGGCTGGGACCCCCAACCGGCCGGTCGCCGGACAGCGTGACGCTGTTTGGCCCCGGCGAGCCTAGGAAGCCACTCAGAGAGGGTGTGGTTAGAAAAAAATAAAAAAGGATATGTATGAGTATCATATGCCATATATATTCATACCAACGCTATATTGTAGTCTACGTGCTTCCTGTCTTGTTTCTATGCAATTATGTTAGTAATATACAAATAGGTATTTCTTTGAAATTCATTCTGATAGGGTTTTTAGCATGTGGAAATTTAAATGTGTAATTTGGGAGATTCCTCCCTCCTTTTTAAAAATGGGGACATTAAGCTGGAGTTTTTTCGTGCATGCAGCACCCTTACTCAGGGATTCAATTCATAATTAGTGCGTGGTAAACGTCTTAAATCATTACCTTTATTCAATAAACTTGAGAGTGAATGGACATTCCCACCTGGTCCCCATTAAGCACGTTTTTTAAAAACCTAACCTGAAGACTCAGCTCAGATATTGGCTTGAATAGGCAGGATTCAGGGAATTGCCAACCAGATGTGTGAATTCTCCAGAAGCCTCCAAAGGGTGTGAAAGAAGAGAGGGGCTGGATTCTCTGCTTGGGGACACACCTTTGGTATAGAATATTTGAGAGGGAGTGGGGGTGGGGAATAAGAAAATGCCTAGTTCGAGAAACAGTTTCTGTAACTGTTCGTAATTCCGTGTAGATTTGCTCCTTATCTGCAGGGGTTAGTGGAAGAGCTAATAAGCTGAGGATGCAGGGTGCTCCCCAAGTGGCAGTCAGCCTTCTGGAGAGAGAAACTGCCCATTGGAATCCTGGCTAGCTCTGTGTTTTCTTAATAATTAAGGTAGTAAGGGAATGTGGATGATCTGTGTCTCATTGACTCTGGAAAAACAACCGCCAGGTGTGTGGCCTGTTGATAGCAGGAAAAAAAATCACCCACAAATTAATAGCAGTGCCTTCTTTATTTTGTGTATGTTTCTTTCAAATTCTGAATTGCTTTAAGTGAAAATTAATGGAGCCAGCAAGAGTTTCAGGAAATGAATTTTACAAAAATCTGTTTTAAATGTTGCAGTGCCTTGCTTTTACATGTTATCTGTGTGAAAAGCCCTTATGATTATAGGAAGGAGAAAAAGAATATTCAGGAGTTACATATTCACAGCTTTCTCTCTGAAGTCTCATATTCCTCCTGTTGTCCATTTTCCTTTTCTTCTCCTTTGTCTACCCCTTGCATCCTGACCCACAGTCCACCTTGATTCACTATTGTAAATTTTAGAGTTTTATTTACTCTAAAATAAAAGCATTTTATTGTACTTATGTACTAGTGGTTGCTTTGCTAAACTTAGAAATGCTTTGCTTTTTGTATATCTTTAAGCATTAAGAATTTAATTCATGGAAGGGATTTAATTGGGTGTAAGATGATGTCTGGGCTCCAGGGGAAAAGGGGAATGGCTGGTATAGCAGTGGGGATGAGGAGGCTGCTTCTGTAGTCCCCCAAACTGTATTCGAGATCATAACATAACCCTTCATTAAATGCTTGAATCTAAACATACAGCTTTAGCATTTGATATTTATGACTTTGCACATGAATTTTGGAACTCTGCTTAGCTATTTCTCAATGAAAGTTTCTTCAATTAAGCCACTTGTTTCTATTGCCTTTAAATAATAATGAGAGCTGACATTTATTGTGTGCATTTTATGTGAGACATTTTTATAAGCACCTTACGTGTCTTAATTAACCATCACAACCACCTTATGAGGAGAATACCTTTCCCCATTTGAGAGGTGAGGAAATTGAGGCACAGAGAGGTAAAGTAACTTGCCCCAGTCACCCAGCCAGATTTCGAAACCAGGCGTCTTGTCTCAGAACCTGCTTATGGGACTTCCCTGGTGGCGCAGTGGTTAAGAATCTACCTGCTAGTGAAGGGGACACGGGTTCGAGCCCTGGTCCGGAAAGATCCCACAAGCAACTAAGCCCGTGTGCCACAGCTACTGAGCCTGCGTTACCACAACTACTGAAGCCCGTGTTCCTAGAGCCCGTGCTCCACAACGAAGAGTAGCCACCGCTCGACACAACTAGAGAAAGCCTGTGTGCAGCAACAAAGACTCAATGCAGCCATAAATAAGTAAATTAATTAATTAAAAAAAAAGAACCTGCTTATGGTTTTGGATTATAATGTATAGTGTATCGTTATATGTTCCTCAATGTATATGCTATTTATATGTTATGAAATTAGTTTTCTCTCTTACTTGGATTTTAATGTTTTGAGCACTTATGTATACAAACACTTACTTGTATTTTGTTGTTCTTGGCACTGGACTGGACGCTGTAGAACAGAGTAGGCACTCCTAATCTTCTCTCCTCTCCTCTTTCACACAGATGAGATGAAGAGGCATCAGTGAAGACAGATTATTGGATTAGGGTTCATACTCATGGCTGTAATAGCATTTAAAGTTTCTCCTGTCATTTCAGTTTGTGCTCAGGAATTGGCACCTGCTTTTGTGAATCACAAAGACCAGCTTTTTTTTTTTTTTAAATTTTATTGACATGTAGTTGATTTGCAATGTGGTGCCAGTCTCTGCTGTACAGCAGAGTGACTCAGTTATACACATACAAACATTCTTTTTTTTAAATATTCTTTTCTATTATGATTTATCCCAGGAGATTGGATATAGTTCCCTGTGCTATACAGTAGGACCTTGTTGTTTATCCATTCTATATATAATAGTTTGCATCTGCTAACCCCAAACTCCCACTCCATCCCTCCCCTAACCCCCTCCCCGCTGGCAGCCACAAGTCTGTTCTCTATGTCTGTGAGTCTGTTTCTGTTTTATAGATAGGTTCACTTGTGTCATGTTGTAGATTCCACATATAAATGATATCATATGGTATTTGTCTTTCTCTTTCTGACTTCATTTAGCATGATAATCTTTGGTTGTATCCATGTTGCTGCAAATGGCATTATTTCATTCTTTTTTTTTTTTTTTTTGCGGTACGCGGGCCTCTCACTGTCGCGGCCTCTCCCGTTGCGGAGCACAGGCTCCGGATGCGCAGGCTCAGCGGCCATGGCTCATGGGCCCAGCCGCTCCGCGACATGTGGGATCTTCCCAGACCGGGGCATGAACCCGTGTCCCCTGCATCGGCAGGTGGACTCTCAACCACTGCACCACCAGGGAAGCCCTATTTCATTGTTGTTTATGCTGAGTAAGTAGTATTCCATTGTGTATATGTACCACATCTTCTTTATCCATTCATCCGTCAGTGGACATTTAGGTTGTTTCCATGTCTTGGCTATTGTGAGTAGTGCTGCTATGAACATAGGGGTGCATGTATCTTTTTGAATTATAGTTTTCTCTGGGTATATGCCCAGGAGTGGGATTGCTGGATCATATGGTAATTCGATTTTTAGTTTTCTGAGGAACCTCCATACTATTTTCCACAATGTCTGCACCAACTTACATTCCCACCGACAGTGTAGGAGGGTTCCCTTTTCTCCACACCCTCTCTAGCACGTGTTATTTGTAGACTTTTTAATGATGGCCATTCTGAGCGGTGTCAGGTGGTACCTCACTGTAGTTTTGATTTGCATTTCTCTAATGATTAGTGATGTTGAGCATCCTTCCATGTGCCTATCTGTATGTCTTCTTTGGAGGAATGTCTATTAAGGCAGTGGTCCCCAACCTTTTTGGCACCAGGGACCGGTTTCATGGAAGACAGTTTTTCCACTGGGGTGGGGGGTGCAGTGGGATATGATGGTTCAGGCGGTAATGCGAGTGATGGTTAGCGGCATATGAAGCTTCGCTCACTTGCCCGCTGCTCACCACCTGCTGTGTGGCCCCGTTCCTAACAGGCCACGGACCTGTAGTTGTCCGCGGCCCGGGGGTTGGGGACCCCTGTATTAAGGTTTTCTGCCCATTTGTCTTTTTTTAAAAAAGATTTTTTTGATGTGGACCATTTTTTAAAGTCTTTATTGAATTTGCTACAATATTGCTTCTGTTTTATGTTTTGTTTTTTTGCCCACGAGGCATGTGGGAATTGTAGCTCCCTGACCAGGGATCAAACCCGTACTCCCTGCATTAGAAGGTGAAGTCTCAACCACTGGACTGCCAGGGAAGTCCCCTTCTGCCCATTTTTCGATTGCGTTGTTTGTTTTTTTGTTGTTGAGTTGTATGAGCCGTTTGTATATTTTGGAGATTAAGCCCTTGTTGGTCTCATCATTTGAGAATATTTTCTCCCATTCCGTAGGTTGTCTTTTCTTTTCTTTCTTTTTTTTTTTCTTATGGTTTCCTTTGCTGTGTAAAAGCTTGTAAGTTTATTAGGTCCCATTTGTTTATTTTTGTTTTTATTTCTATTGCCTCGGGAGACTGACCTAAGAAAGCATTGGTATGATTTATAAGACCAGCTTTTAATGTAAAGCCATTTAGAATTGGGTGATGAAACTATTTTTAAAAGTAAAATTTTATTTTCTGAGATTTTTCCTACTAAAAAATTTCACATTTATTTTAGTTGTATATGCTAAAACTTTATAAAAAGACATCAAATAACTATTTAAACTTTAATTCGTATGGATTAAAATATATGTTGGGATACCTCTTGTTATCAGGTTTTTGTTATTGCTTACCACTTTAGCTTATAAGGCAGATTTATTTTTTGGAAATAATAAAATAACGTATCATACAGTTTTCCCATTTTAATTCATTTTATTTGGATTTTCTCCCTATTTTGGCCTTTCCTTTCTGTATTTGCCTGTGGTTAGGACTTCTCAGAGGAGTTGAGAAGCACAATAAAATATATTTTATTTTACAGGCAGTTTTGGTCTCTTTGCCATCACATGGTATAGTTAAGAGGGATTATATAATGAGATCTGTGTTAATAGATAGTACAAGACGTTTCTCTATGTATTAATTTTTCTACTCTTGTCAAAATTTGGTCTCGCTTTTGGCTGCACTGGGGTGGGGACACATAATTTTTAGTAATTATAACAATAACTCACTTTCATGGAACCGTTCCACTGTGCCCAGTTTTAGGCTGATCACTTCACGTTTATCTCATTTAACCCTTCTAACATCGCTATGAGATTAACATCATTGTACCCACTTAACAGGCCTAGTTGATTAGGCAGTTTGCCCAAGGTCACATAGTTGGTGAGTGGCAGAGCCAGGATTTGAACTCAACTAGTCTGTCTCCAAAGTCTGATGTCTTAACCATTGCACCATGGCTTCTTCCCAAACTAAAGATTGTACCCAGTGCCTGGCATGAACATACTACCCCAAGAATAAGAGTCTTGGTGTCTTGTCAGCTGAGCCAGCAAGCTCTTTTTCTTTTATGACAGACTCTCTATTATGATGTTGTGTAATGACATCCTGAAGAATTTACTTGGGGTTTTTTTTTTTTTTTTTATAACAGTACAGCCCACCAAAGCTCAGATATGGGCAGCCATAGGTTGGGCTACACTTTTACTTCTGCCTTCCCTGCCTCATTTTGTGTCTCACCTCTACCCTGTGTAGTGTCTACCTCAGCCACTGCCACTTCCAGCACTGGGGTGGTTGGAGCAGAGGGGTCTGGGGAAGCAGAACAGGGCAGTCATTGGGAAAGCTTTTGTGGGGTCACACTCATGGTTCAAACCCAGCTTTTCCAGTTCTCAGTGCTGCCCGTGTAATTGTGTCTATTAAATTTTCTGTCTCATGGTTTTCTAGCCAGCAAATGTTTGTCCCACTCTATGCCAGTCACTGTTTTAGGTAGTGGGTATCCAGTAGTGAATGAAACAGGGAAGCCTCTGCCCTCATGGAGTTTATGTTCTAGCAGTGGGAAGACAGATAATAAACATACAGATAAGGTGGTGAAGAGTGCTTTGGAGAAAAAGAAAGCTGAGTAAGAGAAAGGAAGTTTTGCAGGATGGGTGAGTGGATGAGAAGTGGGAGGACTTGCTTTTTATGTAGGTGGAAGGGAAGGCCTCTCTGATAAGGTGACATCTGAGCAGAGGATATGTCATGGGAATGCCTAGAGAAAGACCATTTCAGGAAAGGACACAAGTGTAAGGGTCCTGGGGTACTGCCTGGTGTGTTGGAGAAACAGCAAGGAAAACAGTGAGGCTGGAGTGGAGTAAGACGTGGCAAGAGGGCAGACCAAGGTAGTCAGTGAAACCAGATCACCTAGGACTTATAAGCCATTTAAAGGAGTTTGCCTTTTCCTTTGAGGGAAGGGGAAATGATTGGTAAAGTTTAAGAAGAATGACAGAATATGACTTATATTTTATAAAAGGACCATTCTGTCTGCTATGTGGAAAATACATGTGGGGTAGGAGGGAGGGGAGAAAGGACAAGAACAGAGGAGACCAGAGAGGACATTATTATGGTGCAGTCATCCATAGGATTGGCTGTGGAATAGAAAAGAAAAGGAAGTCAAGGATGGTTCAGTGATTTGAGCCTGAGCAATAGGAACAGGTTGTCATTTGCTGAGATGAAGACTATGGGAGGAGTAAATTTAGAGTAGGAATGAAGAAAGGAGTTGGTTTTGGACTTGATAAATTTGTGACCCTTATTAGACATCTAAAATTGAAAGGCATCTAAAGCCACACAATTATGTTTTCAGAAACAGTGGGATATTTTAAAAACACAAACTTAATTGAATCTTGAAATAATTAGATTTGGAAGAGACTTTTGAGTTTCTCTAGTACAGTCCTTTCATTTTACAAATTAGAAATACTGAGAGGTTAAATGCCTTCCCCAGAGTCAAATAGCCCTTACTACCTGTTGTGCAGTACAAAGAACCCTAGACTTGGAGTCAGGAGATACAAGTTTATACTGTAGTTTTTCTGGGTTTTTTTTTTTTTTTTGGTTGTTGCTTGTTTGTTTTTAACGCTAAACCTTGGGCAAGTCATTTATCTGCTCCAAGTCTGTTTTTCTTCTATCAGAATGGATAATAAAGACTTCCACTTTCTGTTAGGACTTGGAAAGTTGCAAAAATTAGACATTGTTGTTTCTACCCTAACAGTGGGAAAAGATAGAGAAGCTAGAAGATCACAGTTCTTTAAAAACCCTCTAGAGAGCTGAGGACACAAAGAAATCTAAATGAATTAAAATCCAGGATGTAATGTGCCCTTCCCAGAAAAAAGGAGACACATAGGTAACTTTCATCCGTGGTGGGGACAGCAGGAGGAAGAAGACTCTGCTATAGACAGCTTGGAGAAATCAGCCAAACTTTTACTGCATGGGGGCTGGAGTGACATTTGGAACCCTGAGGAGCCCCAGCTGCAGAGCTAGGCTGCACCTACCTCTCTTTCCCATGGGCCTTCACTGAGTACATGGATGTAGACCTGTGCTGGAGGCTGGGGCCAAGGGAAGAGAGCTGAGAACATCCTTGTGGTGGGCGGAGCCTTCTGAAGGCTTGGGGCAGGGCAGGAGAGTAGCAGAAACCTCTCTGAGGCGCTAGGGGCTTTCGCCAAATGTAAGGCAGGGCCACAATGGATGGGGCCCAGGGGAGAGCTAAGAAATGTCCCTCTATGGCTATCCAGGTTTTCAATCAGGACAAGGCAAAAGGCTTTCAGACGGTGGAGTTAGAGTAACAGGGCAGAGAGAGAGCTCCTTAAGGAATGGACAGTAGAGGGTGCCTCTGCAGAGCAAAGTACTCCCCAGCTGGTAGCCAGAATGTAAAACAGAGAGTGCTCACTAGCAGCCTGGTTGTACAGCTCAAAGAGATCTAGTGCTCAGATCCCAACTTCTCTTGAAGGTGAGCTTCTGATGTCACCCTAAAAAAATTTTAAACCATTCTTGAACTGAATCTGACTAATGCTACAACAAATCTGAAACCCAGGTCAACTAGAGATTAAAAGGATTCAATACCCACCCCCGCGCCCCCACCCCCCAGCAACCTAATTGAAGGAGGAACTGCCCTTTATGGAGGTAAATTGCTTTAAAAAAATTCAGGTGTAATTGACATATAACATACTAGTTTAAGCTGTACAACAGAATGATTTGATATTTGTATATATTGTACAGTGATCACCACAATAAGTCTAGTTAACATCTGTCACCATACATAGTTAGAGAATTTTTTTTCTTGTGAGGAGAATTTTTAAGATTTACTCTTCTAGCACTTTCAAATATGCCATACAGTATTAATCACTATAGTTACCATGCTGTATATTACATCCCTATGACTTATTCATGTTATAACTGGAAGTTTGTACCTTTTGACCCCCTTCATCCATTTTGCCCACCCTCCCATTCCCCACCTCTGGAACCATAAATCTGTATATATATGAGCTCATTTTTTTTTATGATTACACATATAAGATCATTTGTCTTTCAAAGTGTTTGTCTTTCATTGTGTGACTTATTTCACTTAGCATAATGCCCTCAAAGTCCATCCATGTTGTTGCAAGTGTGAAAATTTTCCTTCTTTTTTATGGTTGAATAATATTCCATTGTATATATCTACCATATTTTCTTTATCCATTCATTTATCGATAGACATTTCAGTTGTTTCTATATCTTGGCTATTGTACATAATGCTTCAGTGAACATAGGAGTGCCTATATCTTTTGAAACAATGTTTTTGTTTTCTTCAGAAAAATACCCTGAAGTGGAATTCCTGGATCGTATGGTAGTTCTGTTTTTTAATTTGTTGAGGAACCTCCATACTGTTTTCCACAGTGGCTGCATCAATTTACATTCCTACCAACAGTGCATAAGGGTTCCCTTTTTTCCACATTCTCACTAATACTTGTTATTTGTTGTCTTTTTGGTAATAGCCATTCTGACAGGTGTGAGGTGGTATCTCATTGTGGTTTTGATTTGTATTTCCCTGATGATTAGTGATGTTGAGCACCTATTCATGTACTTGTTGGCCATCTGTATGTCTTTGGAAAGATATCTACTTAGATCCTTTCTCCATCTTTTAATTGGATTTCTTGTTGGATATTAACTTCTTATCAAATATATGATTTGTAAAATCATTCAGTAGGTTATATTTTCATTTTGTTGATGGTTTGCTTTGCTGAGCAGAAGCTTTTTAGTTTGATGTAGTCCAACTTGTTTATTTTTGCTTTTGTTGCCTTTTCTTTTGGTGTCAAGTCCAAAAAATCATCTCCATAACTTATGTCAAGGAGCTTACAGCCTGTTATTTTCTAGGAGTGTTATGTTTTCAGATCTTACATTGAAAGCCTGTCAACCATTCTAAGTTAATTTTTGTGTATGGTATAAGACGGATCCAGTTTCATTCTCTTGCATGTGGCTGTCCAGTTTTCCCAGCACCATTTATTGAAGAGACTGTCTTTTCTCCATTGTATATTCTTTCTTCCTTTGTCATAAGTTAATTAACTATAAGTGTGTGGGTTTACTTCTGGGCTGTCTATTCTGTTCCATTGATCTGTGTATCTGTTTTTCTACTAGTACCATACTTTTTGATTACTCTAGCTTTGTAGTATACTCTGAAGTCAGGGAGCATGATTCCTCCAGCTCTGTTCTTCTTTCCCAAGATGGTTTTATTTATTCGAGGTCTTTTGTGTTTCCATACAAATTTTGAGATTATTTGTTCTAGTTCTATGAAAAGTGCCCTGGGTATATTTTGATAGGGATTGCATTGAATCTATAGATTGCCTTGGGTAGTATGGTCACTTTAACAATATTAATTTTTCCAATACAAGAATACAAGGTATATCTTTTCATCTGTTTGTGTCATCTTCAGTTTCTTCACCTTATAGTTTTATAGTCTTAATGTCTTACAGTTTTCTGAATACAGGTCTCTTACCTCCTTAGGTAGGTTTATTTGTAATTATTTTATTCTTTTTAATGAGATGGTAAATGAGATTGTTTCCTTATCTTTTTTTTTTCTTATAAGATTTAATTTTATTTATTTTTGGCTGTGTTGGGTCTTCATTGCTGCACGTGCACTTTCTCTAGTTGTGGCGAGTGGGGGCTACTCCTTGTTGCAGTGCGTGGGTTTCTTGTTGCAGTGACTTCTCTTGTTGCGGAGCACAGGCTCTAGGTATGCGGATTTCAGTAGTTGCAGCATGCAGGCTCAGTAGTTGTGGTGCATGGGCTTAGTTGCTCTGCGGCATGTGGGATCTTCCTGGACCAGGGATTGAACCCATGTCCCGTGCACTGACGGGTGGATTCCTATCCACTGCGCCACCAGGGAAGTCCCTGTTTCCGTATCTTACAGTTTGTTGTCAATGCATAGAAATGCAACAGATTTCTGTATATCAGTTTTGTATCCTGCAACTTTACCAGATTCATTAATAAGCTGTAGTAGTTTCTGGTGGCATCTTTAGGATTTTCTACACTTAGTATCATGCAAACAGTGACAGTTTTACTTCTTCCTTTCCAAATTTGGATTTATTTCTTTTTCTTGTCTGATTGCTGTGGCTAGGACTTCCAGTACTCTGTTGAATAAAAGTGGTGAGAGTGGGCATGTAATTAACCCACCTAAATGCTTTCAGCTTCTCACCATTGAGTATGATGTTAGCTGTGGGTTTGTCATATATGGCCTTTAGTATGTTGATGTATGTTTCCTCTAGGCCCACTTTCTAGAGAGTTTTTATCATAAATCAGTGTCGAATATTGTCAAAAGCTTTTTCTGCATCTGTTGAAATAATCATATGGTTTTTATTCTTCAGTCTGTTAACGTGGTGTATCACATTGATTTTGAAGATATTGAAAAATTCTTGCATCCCTGGGATAAATCCCACTTGATTATGGCATATGATTCTTTTAATGTATTGTGGGGATCAGTTTGCTAATATTGTGTTGAGGATTTTTGCATCTTGTTCATCAGTGATATTGGCCTGTGATTTTCTTTTTTTGTGATATCCTTGGTTTTGGTATCAGGGTGATGCTGGCCTCACAGAATGAATTTGGAAGTGTTCCTTCCTCTGCAGTTTCTTTTTTTGGGGAGGGAGAATAGTTTGAGAAGGATAGGTGTTAACTCTTATGTAAATGTTTAGTAGAATTCACCTGTGAAGCCATCTGGTCCTGGTCTTTTCTTTGTTGGGAGTTTTTAAATTACTGATTCAATTCCATTACTGGTAATTGGTCTGTTCATATTTTCTATTTCTTCCTGGTTCAATCTTGGGAGATTGTACATTTCTAAGAATTTGTCCATTTCTTCTAAGCTGTCCATTTTATTGGCATATGGTTGTTTGATCACTGTTGTCTATGATCCTTTGTATTTCTGTGGTGTCACTTGTAACTTCTTTTTCATCTCTGATTTCATTGGGTTTTCTTGATAAATTTGGCTAAAGGTTTATCGATTTTGTTTATCTTTGCAAAGAACCAACTTTTAGTTTCATTGATCTTTTCTATTTTTTTAGTCTCTATTTCATTTATTTCTGCTCTGATCTTTATGATTTCTTTCCTTCTACTAACTTTGGGTTTTGTTTGTTCTTTCTCTAGTTCCTTTAGATGTAAGTTTAGGTTGTTTGAGATTTTTCTTGTTTCCTGAGGTAAACTTGTATTGCTGTAAACTCCTCTTAGAACTGTTTTTGCTGCATCCCATTGGTTTTGGATCATCGTGTTTTCATTTTCATTTGTCTCTAGGTATTTTTGATTTCCTCTTTGATTTCTCTAATGATCCATTGGTGGTTTAGTAGCATATTGTTTAGCCTCCATGTGTTTGTGTTTTTTGCATTTTTTTCCTTGTAGTTGATTTCTAGTCTCATAGCGTTGTGGTTGGAAAAGATACTTGATATTATTTCAGTTTTCTTAAATTTACTGAGGCTTGTTTTGAAGCCTAACATGTGATCTATCCTGGAGAATGTTCCATGTGCACTTGAAAAGAATGTGTATTCTGCTGCTTCTGGATGGAATGCTTTTTATGTATCAGTTAAGTCCATCTCGTCTAATGTGTCACTTCAGGCCAGTGTTTCCTTATTGATTTTCTATCTAGATGATCTGTTCATTGATGTAAGTGAGGTGTTAAATTCCTCTACTATTATGTTACTGTTGATTTCTCCTTTTATGTCCGTTAATATTTGCCTTATATATTGAGGTGCTCCTGTGTTGGGTGCATATATATTTACAATTGTTCTGTCTTCTTCTTGGATTGATCCCTTGATCTTTGTAACCGTCTTTATTTTAAAGTATGTTTTATCTGATAAAAGTATTGCTATTCTGGCTTTTTTTTGATTTCCATTTGCATGGAATACCTTTTCCATCCCCTCACTTTCAGTCTTTTGTGTCTTTAGGTCTGAAGTGAGTCTCTTGTAGGCAGCATATATATGGGTCTTGTTTTTGTATCCATTGAGCCACGCTGTGTCTTTTGATTGGAACATATAGTCTGTTTACAGTTAAGGTAATTATTGATATGTATGTTCTTGTTGCCGTTTTGTTGGTTGTTTGGGGTTTGTTTTGTCTTTTTCTTCTTCTTTTGTTCTTCTCTTGTGATTTGACTATTTTTAGTGTTATATTTGAATTCCTTTTTTTGTGTGTGTATCTATTTTTGATTTTTGTTTTGTGGTTACCATGAGATTTTTATATAGCAATCTATATATATGTGATTAAGTTGCTGATCTCTTACTTTCAAATGCGTTTTAATAACCCTGTCTTTATACTCTTCTCCCCTCACGATTACTGTTTTTATATTATATCTTTTGTCTAATTGTTTCATGTATCCCTTAACTGCTTAAGTGATTTTGATAGTTATTTTACTACCTTCGTCTTTTAACCTTCCTACTCACTTTATGCGTGGATGATTCCCTACCTTTACTGTGTGTTGGCCTTTACTGATGAGCTTTTTCATTTCATAATTTTCATGTTTCTCATTGTGGCCTTTTCTTTTTTCACCAGGAGAAGTTCCTTTAATATTTATTGTAAAGCTGATTTGATGATGCTGAACTCTTTTAGCTTTTGCTTGTTTGTAAAGTTTTTGATCTTTCTATCAAATCTGAACGAGAGGCTTGCTGGGTAGAGTATTTCTTGGTTGTAGGTTCCAAGTTCTTCCCTTTCATCATTTAAAATATATCATGCCACTCCCTTCTGGCCTGCAGGGTTTCTGCTGAAAAATCAGCTGATAGGCTTATGGGAGTTCCCTTGGATGTTATTTGTTGCTTTTCCCTTGCTGCTTTTAAGATTCTCTCTTTAATTTTTTTGTCATTTTAATTACAGTGTGTCTTGGTGTGTTACTCTTTGGGTTAATCTTGTATGGAACTCTCTGCCCTTCCTGGACTTGGATGACCGTTTCCTTTTCCAGGTTAGGGAAGTTTTCACCTGTTAATTCTTCAAATATGTTCTCAGCTCCTATTTATCTCTCTTCTCCTTCTGGGACCCCTATAATGTGAATATTTGTGCACTTGATATTGTCCCAAAGGGCTCTTAAACTGTCCTCATTTCTGTTTGTTCTTTTTCCTTTTTTCTGTTTAGTGGCAGTGATTTCTACTACTCCATCTCTCAGCTTGCTGATCCATTTTTCTGTATCATTTAGTCTACTGTAGATTCCTTCTAGTATATTTTTTATTTCAGTTATTGTGTTCTTCATCTTTCTCTTGTTTTTTATGTTTTCTCTTTGTTAAAAACTTTTAACTTCTTACTCTGTGCATCCATTCTTGTCCTGAGTTCTTTGATCATCTTTATGATCATTACCCTGGACTCTTTCTTGGGTAGATTGCGTGTCTCCACTTCACTAAGTTCTTATTCTAGAGTTTTATCTTGTTCCTTCATTTAGAACATGTTCTTCTGTCACCTCATTTTGCCTAAGTTGCTGGGGTTTTTTTTTTTTTTTTTGCCGTACACAGACCTCTCACTGTTGTGGCCTCTCCCGTTGAGGAGCACAGGCTCTGGACACGCAGGCTCAGCGGCCATGGTTCACGGGCCCAGCTGCTTTGTGGCATGTGGGATCTTCCCGGACCGGGGCACGAACCCATGTCCCCTGCATCGGCAGGCGGACTCTCAACCACTGTGCCATCAGGGAAGCCCCGCTGTTTGTATTTTTATGTATCTGGTGGGTTAATTATGTTTCCTGACCTTGGAGAAGTATTCTTCTGTAGGAGATGTGCTATGCACCCTAGCAGTGCAGTCCCCTATCATGGCCAAACTGTATGTTCTAGCAGTGCCCCCTATGAGGGCTGCATGTTTCCTTCTGTTGTGGCAGGCTGACTATGTGGACAGTCTGGTAGCCTTGGTTGGTTGGCCCCTACTCCGGTTGGTTGCCAGGCCATGCTTTGGCCGTGTTTTGGGAGGCTGTTGGCTACTGGTTGGTGGAGCCTAGTCACGAGGCAGCTGACTGCTGTACCCCAGGGGGCCCTGGGGCTAGTCCTGGCTCACTGGTGGGTGGAATCAGGGTCCAGAAAACTTTGGGGCTGTTGCCCACCTACTGATGGGTGAAGCCAGGTCTTGGGATTAATGCCGGACTACTAGCAGTCACAGTTGGGTCCTGGAGTCTGGCTGTAGTGCCCAGGGATCACAGAGCTGGTGTCAGATAACTGGTGTGTGGGGGTGGGGGGTGGGGGCGTTTCCTGACACAGTTGAGTATGGGGTCCAGGGTGTTGGGAAGCTTGTTTTGGCCTGCTAGTGGGAAGGATTGGGGCCCAGCTGGTCCCAGGGTAGGGTCTGGCCTGCTGTGGGCAGGCTGGGTCTGCAGGCTGTGGGATTGTGCCTTTCTTACGTATGGTGCCTGCCCCCTGGTGGGTGAGACTCGTCCAATGGCTAGAGCAGCCTTCTGGGAGGGCAGGGCTGGTGCCTGCACATTGGTGGGTGGAGCTGGGTCCTAGCCCTCTGGTGGGCCGGGCCATGTTCAGAGGCAGGTGTAGGCTCAGGAAGTTTTAGGCAGCCTGTCTGCTGATAGGTGGGGTTGTGTCCCCATCCAATTAGTTGCTTTGCCTGAGGCATCCCAGCACTGGTGCCTACAGGCCGTTGGATGGGCCAGGTCTTGGTGCTAATGAGCTAGAGGGAGGGTTCCACAGTGGTGCCTGGCAGCACCATTGTCCACGCAGTAGAAGGAGCTCCCAAGATTGGCTGCTGCCAGTGTCTGTGTCCCTAGGGTGAGCCACAGCTCCCCCCCACCTTCCTCCAAGGATACTCTCCTAGACCAGTAGGTAGGTCTAGCCCAGGCTCCTATCAAATTACTGCTTTTGCCCTGGGTTCTAGAACATGTCAGATTTTGTGTGCACCTTTTAAGAGCCAGGTCTCTGTTTCCCCCAGTCCTTTGAGCCTCCCAAAGTTAAGCCCTGCTGACCTTCAAAGCCAAATGCTCTGGGGGCTTGTCTTCTTGGTGCTTGACTCCTGGGCTGCAGAGCCCAATGTGGGGCTTAGAACTCTCACTCCTGTGGGAGAACCTCTGCAATATAATGATTCTCCAGTTTGTGGGTTGCCCACCCCGTGGTATGGGACATGATTATATTGAGAGTCTGCCTCTCCTACCCATCTTGTTGTGGTTCCTCCTTTAATTGTAGAAGATCTTTTTCTGGTAGATTCTGGTCTTTTTCATTGATGGTTGTTCTGCAAATAGTTGTGATTTTGGTATGCTCGTGAGAGGAGGTGAGCTCAGTGTCTTTCTACTCTGCTATCTTGGCCAGTCTCTCCCTTTCTCTGTCAATTTTTTCTTTTCAGAGAAACATCTCTTAGTTTCATTGATCCTTGTAAATTAATTATTTTTTTATGCACAGTATTTGGTGTGAAATAACAAATTATGAGACATGGAGAGAAACAAAGAAATGTGACCCATGGTCAGGAGAAGAGCTAAGAGAAACAGTCAGTGATGGTCCAGATGTTGAACAGTTGGAATGGATGAACAGTTAGAAAATTTTAGCAGGAAGATGGAAGACTATAAAAAGACTGAACTGGGAATGCTAGAAGTGAAAGTATGACTCAGACATTAAATATTCATTTGATGGGCCTAATAGCAGACTGGACATAGCTGGCAAACCCCAAGCAGAATAAGTACAAAGCTGAGGAACATTTCTAACTTAACGCTATTAAATCTTCCAATTCATGAACATGGGATGTGTTTCAGTTTATTCAAGCCTTCTTTAATTTCTCACAACAGTGTTTAGTGTAAGTTTTCAATATATAATGTCAGGCACTTCTTTAGTTAAATGTATTCCTAAGTTGTTTTTTGTTTCAGTTTTTTTTTTGGCTGTGTTGGGTCTTTGTTGCTGCACGCAGGCTTTCACTAGTTGTGGTGTGCAATCTTCTCATTGCAGTGGCTTCTCTTGTTGTGAGGCACAGGCTCTAGGTGCGCGAGCTTTGGTAGTTGTGGCACACGGGCTCAGTAGTTTCTGCATGCGGGCCCTAGAGCACACAGGCTTCAGTAGTTGTAATGCATGGGCTCAGTAGTTGCGGTGTGCGGGCTCTAGGGTGCGCGGGCTTCAGTAATTGTGGCGAGTGGGGCCAGTAGTTGCGGCTCTTGGGCTCTAGAGCACAGGTTCAGTAGATGTGGCTAACGGGCTTAGTTGCTCCACAGCATGTGGGATCTCTCAAGACCAGGGATCGAACTCATTGTCCCCTGTATTGGCAGGTGGATTCTTAAGCACTGCGCCACCAGGGAAGCCCCTTTTTTTTTTTTGATTGAGGAACATTTTAATAATATCCCCTTTTTTTTTTCTGTAGGTTTTCTCAAATAATGATGAAGGCCTTATTAACAAAAAGTTACCCAAAGAACTTCTTTTGAGGTAAGTATAGATAAACTTTAAAGATTTCAGATATGATTCAGTCATCAAGTTCCAAGACAATCTTCTTTCTCACTATGAGTCCATAGCTTAGAAAAACAGACAGAATTAGCCTAACTGACTTTTTGTTTTTGTTTTATAGAATGCTGTTCAGCTTGTTGTTAAATTTTACTTGGTCTAATCCAGAATGTACTAAGTATGTACGTAGCATTGGTCTGGATTCTTTTTGTAATGTGGTAAGTATTGTAATAATCCTCAGTAGGTGCCACTGTTTGGGTATTAGTAGGTTATCTCAATGTAGTCAGTAACACGAGGAGAGATTATTAAGGTTGTGAGCTCCTGAAGTCATAGACATTTAGATGTTTTTCTGATCAATAATTACACTATATGTTCTTACTGAGCACTTAAAATGCTATCAGCCCAAATATTGATGTTTTTATTCACTTTATGAGAATTATGTGCTAAGTGACACTACCATAGAACAGGCTTTTTGTGCTTTATTTTTTAGCATTACTGAATATACAGTTAATGGTATTTTGCTTGTCGTTTTGGGAAGTAAAGCTATCAGCCAACATTTGTTGAACCTGAGGCACTGCAGTTTCCTTTAGTACTCTGCAAGCATCAAGCAAATCTTATTTAATTTTGGATGTTATATTTTAATTGTTAACAAACAATTAATACACGTACACATGGTAATCTTTGAGTGGCATTTCCCAAACTCTTCATATCACTGATATTTCACAAAACAAAACAAAAAAGCAGGTTTTGTGATCAAGTAAGTATGGGAAAAACTGGGTTAACAAAACCAGTTTCTTTACCACGTAACCTCTCAGAGCCCTAATAGGCTAATATGCATGGTGATGCTCCCAGATGAATAGTTGTGGCATTTCAGATTTACTGACCATGGAACGCTTTTAATATTCCTTGGAAAATGCTGATATATAGTAAGAGATTGAGCAGCTTACTCTGTTCCCTGGCTGTGCTAAATCTCATTTTAACATTTAGGGGATGAGTATGAATGTGTGTTTTGTTTACATGTTGGAGTCCATCATAGAGTTACTCTATAAATGCCATGGATTGCTCACCTTTTCCACCTTGTATGTTAGACTTTTGTTCTTGAGTCAGGAATGGGGTGAAGGCTTAGGGTCTTTGTGGTGGTGATCACATTTTAGGGGCTTCAGGGTGGCATTTCATTAGTCATCAGGTGTTGTTTGACACTGTTGCCGTGAGCTCATTCTACTCAGTTAATAAAGAAGAAAATTAATTCATGGCAGGATCACATGAAAAATACAGCAGTTATGTTTTATTTCAACAAAATAAATATTTGTTTAGTTAAGAGAGAATATTCTTTGGCATTTTAGACCATTTTAAAGTTAAGAAAGTGGTAACAAGGAAGGAATGATATGTTTATCACATAAACCCAGAGGGTCTTAATCAAGCACCGTAAGTTGTTAGAACCAGCGTGGTTAGGGTGGGCTGGCTGTTACTATGCAGCGGTCGGCGATGCCATCCACACCAGACCACAGAGTGAGTGATGTTTCCCAGAATCGTGCAATGTTTCATTCTTAGTCTGAACATTTTTCTAGCACAGACATCAAACTGTAATGTGAATATGTCATTTTTACCCTGGGGACTCATAACCAGCTTCACACCCACCCACGTTAGTCATTTAACACTGGAGTGTGATTAAACTCCACCCTTCTCCTGAGTACTGCTGCTGTTTTGACTCAAGGGTGCTAACTTAATACTCTTTCCCTTTTGGTAGGGTTAGCTTTTATACTGTACTCAGCCATGGTACTGTTTCTACCTACTGACCAAGAAGGGCCGGTGGGGGGCGGGGCGGGTGTTGGAATTACATCACTTTCCGTGCTAGTGTGATTTCTGAACTGCCATTTTAGAAGTATTAGTTCTTTTAAACATCCATGATGGACCCAGCTTTCAAAAATCCTGGAGTTATAGTTTTTGAATTATGCTAAGGCTCATACATAGATCATTTTTAAAAAAGAATTGTCATTTGGGAGCAAATGTTCATAGATTTGCATTCCCACTTCTGTTCTAATTTTGGAGTCTGTAAAGGGAATTTAAATTTTAAAGTACTGCCACAACAGGTCTTCTCTGACTCTTCATTCTCAAAACTAACTCTAGCCAGATATTAATTTTTGTTGGTCTTTATATCATTTCTGCCATTTTACTCTCAGACTTTCTATTCTCAATAGTAGCAGCTCTCCCCTTTCCCGGCTACCCTTTTTAAGCAAAATTTTGAAGAAGGGTTTGAGCCAGGTTACCAAAGCAGACATCTTCATCGTTCGTTAATTCCACAACAAAGTGAGTGAGTGCTACAAATTCCCCACCTCATGGAGCTTAAGTGTTGATTGGTTTTGCTAAGATAAATGATGTCTTCATACTTTCGGTCTGTCTTAGGCTTACATTTTTACTTCATATAGTAGACTTCTTTGTGACAGAGCAGACTGTTGTTCCTGTTCTCGTTGAATTCCTATTTACTTTCAGTCTTACTTCATCAATAGGTGTGAATTCCTTGAGTGTACGATAATCTTATTTGCTTGCAGCCAAGGTCACTTTCTCTTCTGCCATTTTTTACTGCATCTGTTACCACCCTCTTAAATTCTCTGCTAGCTTCCATTACTGGTCATATCAAGTGAAGCTTCAGCTTACCCTCTGGAACCGTTAACAAACCTGGAACTACGTGATTTTTTTATTTTTATTTTTTAATGTTTGTTTGTTTGTTTATTTATTTATTTATTTTGGCTGATCCTGGTTGTAGTTGCGGCACTCGGGATCTTCGTTGCGGCATGCGGGATCTTTTAGTTGCAGCATGCTGACTTCTTAGTTGTGGTATGCATGTGGGATCTAGTTCCCCAAACAGGGATCGAACCCAGGCCCCCTGCATTGGGAGCGTGGAGTCTTATCCACTGGACCACCAGGGAAGTACCTGGAACTATGCACTTTTCATCTCTCTATATCACTTTGAATCCACTCAGAAAAAATCTGAGTTTTTTTATCTGATCATCTTATTGCTAGTTTTAAGACTACCCGATATTATTAATTCACAGGTCCCTTCTGCTACCCATTTTTAGTTTGTTACTTAACAAGCTTTTACATTTGCTTTTTCTATCCAGCTTTTACTTATAAATTAAAGATATTCGAGTTCTCCCTCTCTACCTTTCACTCTCCCACAGTTCAACAAATAGCTTGTAATTTTACTGTTCCTAGGGAGTCAGTTATATAATGCTTATAACAATGGGAATATATAGTTTGTTGTAATGTCTATATCTGTTAGTGAGTTGGGTTCTCCTTGCATGTATTTATCCTCGTTGTTATTGTCTGTATTTTGGAGCTAAACTTGCTTGAGATTTCAGCTCTCCCCATTTACTAGTTGTGTGACCCTAAAGTGACTTCACTCTCTGGGCCATAATTTCCCATATCTGTAATAGTAATAGTTCTTACCTTAGGGGGTTGTTGGCTGGCTCTGAGTACCTGGCGTTTAATAAATGTTAAATAAATGTTATCTCTTATTATTATTTTTAAAAAATATTTATTATTTATTTGACTGCGTCAGGTCTTAGTTGCAGCATGCGGAATCTTTCGTTGCGGCACGCGGGCTTCTCTCTAGTGGCGGCACGTGGGCTCTCTAGTTGTGGCACAGGCTCTAGAGTGCACAGGCTCAGTAGTTGCACTGTGTGGGCTCATTAGTTGCAGCACATGGGCTTAGTTGCCCTGCAGCATGGAGGAGCTTAGTTCCCCAACCAGGGATCGAACATGCGTCCCCTGCATTGGAAGGTGGATTCTTAACCACTGGACCACCAGGGAAGTCCCTCTTATTATTATTAATTAATATCAATTTTGGATCTCTGAATACTTAATAAATACTGTTGACAGTGCAGTTGGTTTTAATACAAACAACTGAAAAAAGCAAGCTGTCCTGATATGGATCTTAACATATGCTACTGATAACAGTCTCAGTAAAATACCTGATTATTAAGTAAGTTAATGTAGCCTGGTGCTTCATTTCATCAACCTACACTAATTCAGTCTCAATGGAAATTGCATACTACCATCTGACATTAAACTGACTACTACTGGAGCTTGAGCAGAATAGTGGTGGTATTATGACAACTGTTAATTATTTTGTATTATAAAAAAGGCAGTCTCTTGGAAGGAAACATTCCTCTTTTGAGAAAAGTCTTATATGAGCAAATATTGGCTCACAACTCAGATTATAAATTTTAATATTAATTTGTTTGACCTTAAGTTTTTACTTCTGTTATGGTTGCTCTCAGGCGCTAGTGATGAAATGAAAATGCATGTAAACTTCATAGGAATAGGGAGTGCTACATGCAGTAAATATTTTAAAACATTCTGAAAAGACATGGCTTTTGTTAGTAATAAATAATAAACCTCTTATTAGACATATTTTTAAAAACTAAATCACCGTTATCTGTATAATTGTATTTCCTTTTAAAATGCATATGGGGACTTCCCCAGCGGTCCAGTGGTTAAGACTCCGAGCTTCCAATGCAAGGGGTGTGGTTTCGATCCCTGGTTGGGGAACCATGGGGAACCCACATGCCGTGTGGCATGTCCAAAAAATAAAAAATAAAACAAAAATGTGGATCCATGACAAAATTAAATCCTGATCATGTTTGTTAGCTTGATGAAGGAAGGTTTGATGGCCTCAAACAGGAGAGGTGAGGCTAATCATTTCGGGCAAATGGAATCAACTACAAAATTACCTATAATTTGGCGGTTTTACTAGTTTGCTAGGGAAAATTATAAAATGAAGAAAAATTACAAGCTATTTGTTGAACTGTGTGAGAGTGAAGGATAGAGAGGGAGAACTCGAATATCTTTTATAAGTGAAAGCAGGATAGAAAAAGCAAATGTAAAACTTGTTAAGTACAAACTAGAAATGGGTAACAGAAGGGATCTGTGAATTAATAATATTGAGTAGTCTTAAAACTAGCAATAAGATGATCAGATGAAAAAAAAACTCATAGATTTTTTCTGAGTGGGTGTTCTTGCCTGCTGGTTGGTTGCAGCACTCCATGGACTTTTTCAAGGACTGGTACCTACACCTCCTGCTGCCTGTGATGCCTTATATATATTCCAAGGCAGCCTAACAGGTAAGATGATCTTTTGGGGGTACATACTACAAATTCATGTTTAAACATCTATGCAGACTTTTCTTTTTTGTTAAAGAGGTTTTTTTGGTTTGTTCATTTTTATTGTTGTTATTTATTTATTTATTTTTACCGTGCATGAGGACCAAATTAATGTGTGTTGAAATCAGATGCAGAAGCTTAAAGGCCCTTCCTCTGTATACTATTATGTACTGTTTTAGGGTTGACATCTAAGTCCGAATCATGGCAGAGGCAAATCTTCCTTAGTCTCGGTTGGGGTTATGCTTATACATTAGACCTCTGATGATGCCTTTAGATTTTTTAAATGTACATTGAGGTGGCATGAAACACCAGTAGAGCTCCACAGATAGGAAGGATGGATCTAGTACATTCTACTCCAGAGCTTTATCCCTGGAAAGTTATGTTAGAGACCTGTTAGTTTAAAAGCTGTGAATTCAGTAGTTAAAACAGAAAAGATTGGGAAGTTTGATTCTTTGAATAGTAAAATATGGCAAAATATACCATACCAAAGATAAATAGCATAGTAGTAGGTGAAATAATTCGAATACACATTATAAGCAAAGGCTATCTTCTTCAACATACACGCGCGCACACACACACACACACACACACATACATCAGTTCTTAAAAAATTATTAAGAATGAGGTGGATTAGCTCTTAGAAAAAGTTTGAAGAGGGTCTGAACAAAGGAAGAAATACAAATGGCCAATAAATGTATGAAATTCCACTCGCTCCGAGTGGAATTGCTGGGGGTCATAGACTGTACAGGTTTTTAACTTCATATAGTAATGTTGTTTTTCCAAAGTGGTCTTATCAATTTGCCTTCATACAAACAATGGCTAAGAGACTCGGTTGAGTTGTTCCTTTCAAAAATTTAGTGTTTTTACATGTCTTAAGTATAGAATAGCATCTCATTGTGCTCTTTTTTTTTGCGGTACGCGGGCCTCTCACTGTTGTGGCCATTCCCGTTGCGGAGCACAGGCTCCGGACGCACAGGCTCAGCGGCCATGGCTTACGGGCCCAGCCGCTTCGCGGCATGTGGGATCTTCCCGGACTGGAGCACGAACCCATGTCCCCTGCATTGGCAGGCGGACTCTCAACCACTGCGCCACCAGGGAAGACCCCCTTTCTTGTTTTTAATACTACTGTATCATCTACATCTTTTCATCCAGTTTTTTCAAATAGTGTCTCCATTTAATAATCTTTTTAAGAGGATAATTTGGTGTTTTAATGATTAAAACAAGTATTTTATTCACTGCGATTATTATTGCAACTTTCTATCAATTTCTTTTTTATCTTACTAATTTTGCTTCTCTCCTCCTTAAAACCTTTCCTGTTGCCTTTAGTGTAAATTCCATGTAAATTGTTATGACTTAAATTATTCTCCCAGAACTGTCCACTTATTATCTCTTACTCTATCTCATCTCTCACTCTTTTCCAACTTCCTTGTAAACTCTGGCAACTCTGAGTTATTTCCAGTCCCTGAAAATGTCATTCCCTAATTTGTTCTTTCCCATGTTCATTCTCCTTCTTGAAAGTGCCAATTTTTTAAAAAATTTATTTTTTATTGAAGTGTAGTTGAATTACAATGTGTTAATTACTGCTGTACAGCAAAGTGATTCAGTTATACATATGTGTACATTCTTTTTCATATTCTTTTCCATTATGGTTTATCACAGGGTATTGAATATAGTTCCCAGTGCTATACAGTAGGACCCTGTTGTTTATCTATCCTATATATAATAATTTGCATCTGCTAATCCCAAACTCCCACTCCATCCCTCCCCTCCCCTCCCCTCCCCTTGGCAACCACAAGTCTGTTCTCTCTGTCCCTGATTCTGTTTCTGTGTCATAGATAGGTTCATTTGTGTCATATTTTAGACTCCACATATGTGACATCATATGGCATTTGTCTTTCTCCTTCTGACTTACTTCCCTTAGTATGATAATCTCTAGTTGCATCCGTGTCGTTGCAAATGGCATTATTTCATTCTTTTTTATGGCTGAGTAATATTCCGTTGTATATATGTACCACATCTTCTTTATCCATTCATTTGTTGATGAGCATTTAGGTTGTTTCCATGTCTTGGCAATTGTGAATAGTGCTGCTATGAACATAGGGGTGCATGTATCTTTTTGAATTGTAGTTTTGTCTGAATATATGCCCAGGAGTGGGATTGCTGGATCATATGGTAATTCTGTATTTAGTTTTCTGAGGAACCTCCATACTGTTCTCCATAGTAGCTGCACCAACTTGCATTCCCACCAACAGTGTAGGAGGGTTCCCTTTTCTCCACACCCTCTCCAGTATTTGTTATTTATAGAGAAAGTGCTAATCTTTTGCTCACCCCTTCTTTCACCTAGTTCAACCTAAGACTTTCCCTATGTTTAGGGCCATGTTCTCTCCTTCTTGAGTGTGTATATAGGTTCTCTAAACATGTTATAATTTCTTGTGTTTGTCCTGGATTTTATGTTGCATAACACAGTAAATCTAATCTTTTTTTTTAAAAATTGAGATTATATGTATATATATATATAATTGACGTAGGTGTATGATATAATGATTTGATATTTGTACATACTGCACAGTGATCACCACAATAAGTCTAGTTAACATCTGTCACTGTACATAGTTACAGAGGTTTTTTTCTTGTGAGGAGAACTTTTAAGATTTACTCCCTTAGCTTTGAAGTATGCAGTACAGTGTTATTACCTATAATCACCATGCTGCATGTTAAATCCCCATGACTTATTCCTGTTATAACTGGAGGTTTGTACCTTCTGACCCCCTTCACCCATTTTGCCCACCCTCCCACCACCTCTGGCACAGATCTGTTCTCTGTATCTATTAGCTCAGTTTTGTTTTGTTTTTTTATCTAGATTCCACATATAAGTGAGATCATATGGTATTTGTCTCTCTCTCTGTGACTTATTTCACTTAGCATAATACCCTTGAGGTCCATCTGTGTTGTCACAAATGGCAAGAGTTCATTCTTTTTTATGGCTGAATAATTTTCATATATGTATCTGTATCTCACATTTTTTAATTCATTCATCCATTGATAGACACTTAGGTTGCTTCCATATCTTGGCTGTTGTAAATAATGCTACAGTGAACATGATAGTGTGTATCTTTTGGGTTATGTTTTCATTTTCTTCAGATAAATACCCACAAGTGGAATTGCTGGATCATATGGTAGTTCTGTTTTTAAATTTTTGAGGAACTGCCGTACTGTTCTCCATAGTGGCTGCACCAATTTATATTCCCACTGATAGTACCCAAGGGTTCCTTTTTCCCCACATCCTCGCCAATACTTATTTCTTGTCTTTTTGATAGTAGCAATTCCAGTAGGTGAGAGGTGATATCTCACTGTGGTTTTGATTTTCATTTCCCTGATGATTAGTGTTGTTGAGCATATTTCATGTACCTCTTGGCCATTTGTGTGCCTTCTTTGGAAAAATGTCTATTTAGATCCTCTGCCCATTTTTTAATTGAATTTTTTTTTGCTATTGGGTGGTATGAGTTCTTTATAGATTTTGGGTATTAACTCATCAGATATATGGTTTGCAAATATTTTCTCCCAGTCAGTAGGTTGCCTTTTCATTTTGTTGATGGTTTCCTTTGCTGTGCAGAAGCTTTTTAGTTTGATGTAGTCCCACTTGTTTATTTTTGCTTTTGTTGCCTTTGCTTTTAGTGTCAAATCCAAAATATCATCTTCAAAACTTAGGTCAAGAAGCTTACCCTCTATGTTTTCTTCTAGGACTTTTATGGTTTCAGGTCTTACATTCAAGTCTTTTCATCCATTTTAAGTTAATTTTTGTGGTTGTGAGACAGGAGTCCAGTTTCATTCTTTCACATATGGCTGTCCAGTTTTCCCAGCACCATTTATTGAAGAGACTGTTCTTTCCCCATTGTATGTCTTGGCTCCTTTGTCATAAATTAATTGACCATATATGTGTGGGTTTGTTCCTGGGCTCTTTATTATGTTTCATGGATCTATGTATCTGTTTTTATGCCCAGAACATTGTGTACATTAGTATATATTTGTGTATGGTAGTATGTGTATTGGGCATGTTTATTTGTATATGGGAATGTATCTGAATGTGTACTTATGTGTGTGTATGCATATGTATGCCTGTGTGTGTGAGAACATTCAAGGCAGAGGAAACAGCTTGCAAAAAATCATGCTGTATTTGGGAAATCTTGCACAGTTTAGTTTCCTTCTACTCTTGGCCCATATATATATTTATTTGTGCTTAGTTGGAAGTGCTTGGAACGTAGCATTTTCCTCTGAGCTTTTTCCTACCTAACATTTAATGATTACTCTTCCCTATTACCACATACTTTTCATAATTACCACTTCAATGGCTGCTTAATAGTCCATGGAGTTTATGTCATGATTTACTTAACCTTTCGGTTGCTTTTTAAAAATTTTAGATAATGCTGAAATAAAATTTTAGAAAATGCTGAAATTAAAATTTTTTGTTTTGTTGAATTATTTCTTTATGATAACTTCCTGAAGAGGAATTACTGGATCAAAGGAGGAGAACATTTTTACAGCTCTTGATAAAGCCAGTGTTTCCAAAGGTGGTAACAGTTTTTAAAAAATATGTATTTGTATTTGACATATAACATTGTATGAATCTAAGGTGTACAACATGTTGATTTGGTACATTTATATATTGTAATATGATTGCCATTGTAGTGTTAGCTACCTATGAACACCACATAATTATCATTTATTTTTTGTGATGGGAATAATTAAGATCTAGTCTCCTAGCATGTTTGGTCTTAATACTACAGTATTGTTGTCTGTAATCACTATACTGTTTATTAGATCTCTAGGACTTACGTATCTAGTAGTTGCAAGTTCGTATCCTTAAACAACATCTGTACTATTCCCCCTCCCCCCAGACCCTGGTAACCACCATTTTACTCTATTTTTATGAGTTTGACTTTTAGGTCCACATATAAGTGATATCGTACAGTATTTGTCTTTCTCTGACTTATCTTACTTGGCATAATGTCCTCAGAATCCATCCATGTTGTCACAGAGGGCAGAATTTTCTTCTTTCTCGTGGCTGAGTAATATTTTATTGTAAGTATTACTACATCTTTATCTGTTAATTGGTTGACAGGCACTTACGTTGTTTCCATATCTTGGCTCTTGTAAATGATGCTGCAGTAAACATGGGAGGCCATATATCTCTTCAATATCCTTTTTTTATTTCATATGCCCAGAAGTGGAATTGCTGAATCATATGGTAATTCTATTTAAAATTTTTTCAGGAACATCCATATTGTTTTCTGTAGTAGGTGAACTAATTTACATTCCCACCAACAGTGTACAAGCGTTCCCTTTTCTCTACATCCTCTTGTCTTCTTGATGACATTGGTTTTATTATTTTCTATTATTTTCTTTTTTCTTTTTTAACGATTTCCACTCCTAGCTTTTTAAATCCCATTCTTTGTCTTTCTTTGGGTTAACTGTGTTTTCTTTAGCTTGCCTAAGTTGGACATTTAGCTAGTTATTTTTCAGCTCCCTCATCTAATAATAGGTAAGTTCTTTGAGTGATAGTCTCAAAGCTCTACTTCTGTTGAATTTCACAAGTTTTGAAGTTTAGTGTTTCTTTTTACTATTCAGTTTCAAGTATTTATCAATTTCCATTATTGCTTCTTTGAAACATTTTTTTCTTAAAAATGTTTTTATTATGAAGTATAATATATAGTTGGAGAACCACACAAAACATAAATATTAGACAAATACCCTAGCCATCACTTAGGTCAGTAAATAAAACTTTGCCAGTCACCAAAGAAGCACCTCCATTTCTCATCCAAATGATAACTGCTTCCCTCTCCAGAAATAACACTTTCTTGACTTTTATAGCTTTCACTGTATTTTCATTTCTTTATAGATCTATCATCCATATGTGCATCCTTAGTCATTACAGTTTAGTCTCGCCCATTTTTTTTTTTGGCGGTTCTATAACTTTATTTGACAATCAACAGTTCTCATCCATATCAACTGTCTGTAGATTTTTGAAAATGGTGACAAGTACATAGGTAACCGACATGTAGAGCTTGTTTGGTGAATCTTCATCTTCATTACATTTTTCTGGACAACTGCACACAGATAAGGTATGGGACAGTCCTTATTCCTTTGGCCCAGACAGCTTTGTTGAGCCTGGTGTCAGTGTGTACATCTGGAGTTCCCATCTCCTTCATGATGAATTTTTGGATTTCTTTGAGTGCCTGAGGGGCACGCTTCTTGAAACTCACTCCATGGATGTGCTTATGAATGTTGATAGTGTATTCTGTGGTCACCACCTCGTTGATGGCAGACTGGCCCTCCTTCTTCTTGCCACCCTTCTTTGCGGGAGTCATCCTGCTGGGCTCCAGTTGGAAAAAACAGCTAGTCTTGCTCATTTAATAAATCTTTAAGTCTGTAATAATCAACAGGTCTCCTGTCCATCTCTTTCTGTTCTACATGTTTTATCTGTTGAAGAACTTGGGTTATTTGATATGTATTGTGGAAGTTCCCACAGTCTGGGTTTTGCTAATTGCAGCCTCATGGTGCAATTTCAGCATGTTTCCTTTATCTGTATTTCTTGGAAATTGACAGCTGGATCCAGAGGTTTGATCAGACTCAGGTTCTATCCCTTTAGTAAGACTATGTGGTGGTGTGTTCTTTTATTAGGAGTTACACAATGTTTGGTTTCCTTTTTTTGTGCTGGCATCTATGTATGCTTATTGCCTAGATCATTAACTTATTGGGGCTGCAAAATGATGATATTCTGATTCTTTTTCTTCATTTATTAGTTGGACTGCTTTAAAAATTTTTTTTTATTGGAGTATAGTTGATTTACAGTGTTGTTAGTTTCAGGTGTATAGCATAGTGAATCAGTTATATATCCACTCTTTTTTTTTAGATTCTTTCCCATATAGGCCATTACAGAGTATTGAGTTCCCTGTGGTATACAGCAGGTTCTTATTAGTTATCTATTTTATATATAGTAGTGTGTATATGTCAATCCCAATCTCCCAAATTATCCCTACGCCTCTTATCCCCTGGTAACCATGTTTGTTTTCTACATCCATGACTGTACTTCTGTTTTGTAAATAAGTTCATTTGTACCCCTTTTCTTTAGATTCCATGTATAAATGATATCATATGATATGGAATGCTTTTTTAAAGAATTACTTCACTTCTGTTTGATTACACAGTGATACAGTTTATGTAGAAGAAAGGCAGGATAAATGCTTGACGTTCTTTTCCTTTATTTACCAGTTTCGAAATAATGAGGTATGTGAAGGTATGACGTGAGAAACAAAACGTTTTCATAGTTTCAACTAATCTCCCACAAGATATATATTAATTGCAGAGGGAAAAAATGTAATTTTATAATGGGGCACACCGGCAGAAATCATCTTAACCAAGTGATCAAAGTTGGCATCATCACTAATAGGACAAATGTACACCATATGCCCCTGATGTAATGCACAAGAAGAGCACAATGTCATTTCTGTGGCATTCTTGACAAAAATTATAACTTGAGTCTAATCGTGAGGAAATATTAGACACATGGCAGAACATTCTACAGAGTAACTGGCTATATGCTTCAAAAGTAGCAAAGTCATGAAAGATAAAGACTGAAAAAATGTTTTAGATTAGAAGAGACTAAAGAGACGTGGCAAATAAATGCAATATGTGATCCTGGGCCGGAAAAAAAAGTTTTTCTTTTGTTTTAAGGACCATTAATGGGACAATTGACAGATTTTGAATAAGATCTATAGATTATAGTATTGTGTCGGTGTTAGTTTTCCTTGTTTTGTTAATTGTACTGTGTTTCTGAAAAAGAACGTCCTTGTTTTTAGGAAGTATGTGAGTATTTTAAGGGTAAATGAACATCGTGTCTACAACATACTCTCCAACATTTCAGACACAATTACATATATGTAATTACTACATCAGACCCAGATGATTTAATTGGTGAATGCTACCAAACATAAGAAAGAAATGATACTAATTCTCTACGTTGTCATCCAGAAAATAGAAGCAGAATAATTCCTAACTTATTCTGTGAAGCTAACATTACCCTAATACCAAAACCAGAAAAAGACATTATAGAAAGGAAAAGTACAGAACAATATCTCTCGTGAACACAGATGCAGAAGTCTTCAAAAAAAAGTTAGCAAATCAGATTGAACAATGTATAAAA
The DNA here is from genome assembly GCF_003676395.1 of Aethalodelphis obliquidens. NCBI lineage: Eukaryota > Metazoa > Chordata > Mammalia > Artiodactyla > Delphinidae > Aethalodelphis > Aethalodelphis obliquidens. The sequence continues at coordinate 5,513,017 of NW_020838006.1, forward strand.
AGAATTATATACTATAACCAAGTGGGATTTATTTCATGCATGCAAGGATGCCTCAACATTCAGAAATCAACATAATCAATCACATCAATGATCTGATAAAGAACAAAATCATATGGTCATATTAGTAGATGCAGAAAAAGTATTTGGCAAATTTTAACACTCATTCATGATTAAAAGTCTCATCAAACCCAAAATAGAGGGGAACTTCCTCAACTTGATCAAGAATATCTACAAAAAAACCCCTACGGCTAACAGTGTACTTAACGGTGAGAAACTGGTTGCTTTATCCCCAAGCTCAGGAACCAGAAAATGATGTCCCCTCTTACTACTCCTGTTCATCACAGTACTGCTGAAGTCCTACCTAATACAATTAGGTAAGAAAAGAAAAGAAAAAGTATACATTGGGAAGGTATACATTGGTTTTGTTTGTAGATTACATGATTGTGTATGTAGAAAATCCAAAAGAATTGACAAAATATTCCTGTAATTAATAAGCAGTTATATAATGTTGCACGATACAATATGCAGAAGGTAATTGCTTTCCTATTGCCATTTCTGGTATTGTTCACCAGCAGTGAACAACTGGAAGTTAAAATAAAAAACAATACCACTTACATTAGCCTCAAAAAATGAATACTTAGGTATAAATCTAGCAAAAGATTTATATGGGGCTTCCCTGGTGGCGCAGTGATTGAGAGTCTGCCTGCCGATGCAGGGGACACGGGTTCGTGCCCCGGTCTGGGAAGATCCCACATGTTGCGGAGCGGCTGGGCCTGTGGGCCCGTGGGCCACGGCCGCTGAGCCTGCGCGTCCGGAGCCTGTGCTCCGCAACGCGAGAGGCCACAATAGCGGGAGGCCACAACAGGGAGAGGCCCGCGTACCGCAAAAAAAAAAAAAAAAAAAAAAAAAAAAA